>NC_143517.1:36686986-36841786 GCF_031878675.1 Megascapheus bottae | reverse complement strand
TGTGCAGGCAGAAGCTGCTACCCAGACACCAACTCTGAACCTCGCCCTCTCATAAGAAGGGCCAGGGTCCGTGAAAAATGGTGTCTGAGGGCATCTCAAAGCCTGAGGTCTGGCAAAAAGTGACAGGTTTTACCCCAGCTGCTGAAGAGAAGTAGACTAAAATGACCTTCAGAACATGTCTGTGGATCAAAATCCACCCCAACAGATTCCTGAGAGAAGCCCCGGATGGCCGTGTAACCTTGGCATTGTTATCATTAAGAGGCTAGTTCATTTCTGGCACCTAACATTAGACATATTGATAGCACTGGGGTTGATGGAAGAGGAAAGATCTGTTTTGCAGTTTAAGAGGGAAAAAAAGTTCTCAGATTCTCAAGCCATTTGAAATCGTGCCAAAGAAATACTTGGTTTCAGCATTCTTCAGTTCTCTGCGATGCTGCGGCGAGTGGTCTCCCCCGCATGTGATGGTGTATTGCAGAGCCAGAGTTTTCTCAAGACGTTCCAAGCCTGCAGGCTCCTGATCCTTTTTCAAATTACCAACATGATAACAGCCCCGTGAGAGCTGTGATTAGTCTAAACGCTCCACAGCTGTGAGAGATGAATGTACAGATCCCAATAAAGATCCTGCATGCTCTGGGCTGAATTTACCTACATGACATCAAGACCTAATGCAGGGTCTTCTTAAAAGAACTGGAGCTGCCATTGCGCAGTCCCACTTCTCCCCCAGCCTGCAGGAGCAGAGGCTTGCAGTGTTCCTAGAGGGGGTCTCCCTTATGCCAACGCCATTGGCTAGCAGTGAGTATTTATTCAGCAGGCCTGTGATATGTGGGGAGAAAAGCAGGGCTGAGAAATTAAAGCTAAGTACATGGGAATTCAAAGAGGCCTCGCAATTCATTATATGAATAGTCAGGAGGATTATAAAACACCTTGTAACTGAAGGGGTTAGCCTGGAGCTACAGAAGACAACTATCAGCTGCCTCACCACCCCTAACTCACTTATAAAAAATAAAAAAACAAAACAGGCCTCAGAGCATGCTTTAACTTACTTGGAAGAGCCCATAAGGCTTCTTTTTTTTTTTTTTTTTTTTTTTGGTGCCAGTCCTGGAGCTTGAACTCTGGGCCTATGAGCTGTCCCTGAGCTTTCTTTCTTATCCAAGGCTACAGCTCTACTACTTGACACACAGTGTTACTTCCAGCTTGTTAGTGGTTAACTGGAGATAAGAGTCTCTGGGAGTATTCTGCCTGGACTGGCTTCAAACCATTATCCTCTGATCTCAGCCTCCTGAGTAAGTAGGATTATAATAGGCTTGGTTTCCTTCATTTCAATACTTATTCCCTAAAATACTTCCTTGGAATACTAGGTGCATAAAATAATAGGTGGCACAGCCTCCTCGCCTTGTTTAATAATGATAGTGTCTGAAGGTACTTGCCAGTTCTTTTGGAAACATCTGATGCTCAGTATGTTTTCTAAGACTGAGAGATATACAAGAAAATCGTTTAGCTTAGAAAATAAAACAAAACCCAAAGAAATATGTAACTTTTGTAAATTTTATCTTCTACGGACTGGTACGAATGTGGGAAAGCATGTCTATATAATCACATATGGAGGCTGGAGTCTTCTTAAGTATACTTTCATATCACTCCTGACATATTGTCATCTTATAGTTTATTAGACAGCCATACACATAACATATAGCACATAGGTGAGATGTGACACTCCAATCCAAAAAATTAATATGACTATAGTCAGGAGATCCACTGGAGATCTAAACATGCCATAAACAGAATTCTCAAAAGACCCAAGTCTGGATGATCTACTGTATGTGGCTTGTAGATCAAAGGAATAAGCTCAATTTCTTTCTAAAATTCACATAAACATATAAAACCAGAAACATATCCTCTTCTACCTTTTCATAATCTCTCATAAATGTCTACCTGGGGGCCAGGAGTTTGGCCTAGTGGTAGAGTGCTTGCCTAATATGCATGAAGACTACAATACATAGAAAAAAGGCATAAGTGGTGCTGTGGCTCAAATGGTAGCGCTCTAGCCCTGAGAAAACCCAAGGACAGTGCTCAGGCCTTGAGCCCAAGCCCAGGACTGGCAAAAAAAACAAAAAACAAAAACAAAAAAAATGTCTACCTGCTACTCTTACAGGTTACCTAAGATCCTAGCTATTGTGGAGGCTGAGATATGAGAATCCAGATTTGAAGCCACAACCTTTGAGCAAACAAATCCTAGAGCCTCCAATCTCCAATTAAACCAAAACAAGTCAGAAGTGATAAGAACACCAGCCTGGAGCAAAGAGGCCAAAGAAAAGCTTGAAGTCCTGAATACACGCCCAACATCTTTAGCTATAAGCAAAATGCAGATCAAACTACAGTGACATTTCCAATCAGTCCAATCACAATAGCTAATATCAAAACATCAAAATCTCAGGAAATGAATAACCTTAGGAGAGGTGATGGTGAACAAAAGAGTGACATTGATGCAAATGCACTGTACTCATAAACTGATATAGTGAATTGAAAACCCTTTGTACAAGCACTTGAGGATTATAAAATTTTAAAAAAAATGAAAACCAAGGATCGAGGAAGGCACCAGTGGCTCATGCCTGTAATCCTAACGACTCAGGAGGGTGAGATCGGAAAGTCATGGTTTGAAGCCAGCCTGGGCAGGAAAGTCTGGGAGACTCTTACCTCCAATAAACTACTCAGAAAAAGCTGGAAGTAGAACTGTGGCCCGAGTGGTAGAGGGCTAGACTTGAGCACAAAGAAACACAGGGACAGAGTCCAGGCCCCTGAGTTCAAGCCCGAGGACTGTCAAAAAATAAAACAAATAATAATTTTTTTTTAAATTCAAGCCAAGGATAAACAAAAAACAATAGTGGCAGGGACGCTGGGTGGAAAAGAAACCCTTATACACGCACTATGGATGGGAATGTAAAATTAGTGAACCTAAACACAAGTTTAAAACAAACGAACACACACGCGGCTTAGATGAAAACGACACAGTTTACAGCAGCTCTTGGTGGGGAGGGGGGAGCCAGACTTTGTAGCATTTCCAATTTTCCAGATACAACAGACATCAAGAAATAGATTTTTTTTTTAATGGAGTAAAAGTAGTCAGGAGGTGGTGATTTTTTTTTCAACTTAGTTTTTAAAATATAATTCCTCGATCACCTGTTCCCGAAATTAACTCGCATTTCAAGGTGGATTCCGGTGATGACGTCACGGTTCCCCCTCGCACACCAACTCGTTTCACGTCGCTCTTCCAGGAGCATCGAGGACATCCCCAGCAAGGTCATTGCGGGAAACTAACACATCTTCCGGATGGAACTCTGCCCCGCGTGTCCACGCCTCCCACTCGAGCGCGCGGGTGAGACCCCACCGCGAGCGCGTACAGCCTTCGTGACAGCCCAGGCGACGCCCACCTCACGCGTCCTGCAGGCAGCACGCTTCCCCTGGGGTGGGGTCGGCCCTCGGGGCGCGGCACATTCACTAGGGAGGTGACAGCCGGGGACGTCCTGCAAGTCGATCCAATAGACCGAGGTGGAATCTGGAGCTTTGGCTCGGAAGCCCAGAACGTTCCCTCCTCTAGAAGAAAAAGCCCCTTAGCTGTGCCACCCGGGCGTCTGTCCCCGTCCCCGTCCCTCCCCCGCGCCCCTCGCCCACGGACTGGACCTCCGGGGATGGGACTCCGGCCCCCCCTCTCTGTGACGGAGTACAAAGGGCGGCGCGTTCGAGGCACAGGCGGGCCGGCTGAGGACAGCCCTCGCGTGGGCCGGGCCGCAGGCCGGGCGGCCGGGTCGGGTTCGGCTCCGGATCCACGTCGCACCTGTTCCTGCGGCGGCTGGCGGCGGCTGGCGGCGGCTGCCGCGGTCTACATAGAATCTCACTGCCAAAATGCACACCAGCAGTAGTCGTGGCCGAGTGGTTAAGGCGATGGACTAGAAATCCATTGGGGTCTCCCCGCGCAGGTTCGAATCCTGCCGACTACGGTGGTGCAGTTTTTGGCTAAAAGCACGTTTACTTTTCCTTTCGAGCGTCCCCTCCGGACTTCCACGGGTTATTTAAGACATTGGTGAGTGGTTGACCCGAATGGAGGGGCAGAAAAGGGGACGATGGGCACTGGCGTACTTGTGGCAACGGCATAAGCGCGGGCGGGGGAAACGGAGGCGACACGCCAGAAAAGCTCGCCGGAGCAAACAGGACAGCGTCCGCCTGACCCTCCGGGGCGGTGGGCTTCGGTCTCCCGCCCTGCGGAGCGCCCCGCGCCGGCCCGACCTCCCGACCCGCCCCGGCCTCGGCGGCGAGCTCCGCAGCGCCCCCTCCACGTGGGCGTCCGCAGCGGCGGCTGAAAGGCTCGCGCATGCGCGGGGGGAGGGCGGGGAGGTTCTGGCGTTGCCCTGGAAACCACCCGCGGGCCCCCAGCCAGCCCTGAGAGGCAAAGACGTGACGAATCAAGATGGCGAAGGACCTGGATGAGCTCTTGGATGAGGTCGAGAGCAAGTTTTGCAGATCCGACCCTCTGAAGCCGGACAGGACCGAGTGGGCCACAGGCCGCGAAAGCGTCTCCCACTTGAGCGTCTCGAACCAAGACCAGACGAGGACGAATCTCAGGTTCACGGGCGGGAGGGGTGGGCTGTCCTAGCGAAAGCCGTGTCCCCACCGCCGTCGCCGCGCCCCCCCCTCCCGGCCACCGCGAAACGTGCGGGCGTCCCCCACCGTGACCCCGACCCCCGACCCTGCCCCGCACTAGGAGTCAGCCCTGCGGACCCCGGCGCTGCGGCCGCGCTAGCGGGACTGGCGGGCCAGAGCCTCTCGACCTCCCCAAAGTAGGCCTAAGCCCCGCCCCCTCCCGCAGACTCCGCCCCTGCCGCTCTGGCCCCTCCCCCGGGCGCCCCTGAGCCCCGCCCTTCCCGATCGGTGAGGCCAGGTACCGCGGCCCTGCCTGCGGCTGGGGTTCCGGCTTCAGGCCTCGCTCCAGTCCCCGCCCCCGGTCCTCCTAATCCTGCGGTGTTCCCGAGCAGAAAACCTCCTCTGACCCCTTTACCCAGGGCAGTCCATGGGCCTGTTACTCAGAAGAAAGACAACTTCCATTCTGTCATTTCCTGATTGATGTGTTTTAAACCCGGGGAGTTAGATGAGTTTATTGTTGTCAGCATGCTCCGCATTAATTAGCCAACTACTTTTCCCCGTGGTCCAAGTTAAGGGACCAAGCAAGTTGACCGGCATCCATATCGAATTCTGGGGTCATTTCTTCAATCTTTTAAATTCTTTTAGCCCTTAAAACAATATTTCAAATTTGCCAATTCTTTTCCCACTGTGTAATCACTGTAAGGTCTGCTGCCAAAAGGAAACTCCACGCAGTTCAGGAGAAGAGGGTTTATTGTGTGAGGAAAGAGCAGACTCCTGCCACCCAAGATGTAGTCAGGGAGCAAGAGAGTTTAGGGCGGGAAGTGAGATTATATAGGGGGTAGGGTATAGCCACCGCGCAAGCGGATGTGATCTCAGAGGATGGGGACCTCCACTGCCCCCAGGCATGCCAGTTGCCAGGGTTACAGGTGCTGGGCGGGGATTTCCAGGGTGCAGGGGGAGAGAGCCAAGGGAAGAAGTCATTTCTTCCAGGCGGACCTAACAATCACTAATTGGACTTCCTCCTTCACTTTATTTCCCCCTCAACCTCAAAAAATACATATATCAGTTGGGGATTCATCCTTCAAAGTAATGAGTTGGAGTGACACTGATACTCTTTTGTTAATTGCCTTTTGCCTAGAATATTTGGGCAATTACACAGAGACACCTTTGGATGATTCTTGTTAACTTTATATCTTTGGGGTGTGTGTAATTTCCCAGAAGTGCTACTCAATTCCGTACTTATTTACAATGACATGTATTTATTTAAAAAAAAAAAATTCACTGGCAAGCCAGACACTGCTAGCTACTAAGAAGGTGGGGACTGAGGATTACAGTTTGAAATCAGCCAGGGTAGGAAAGTCCATGAGACTCTTACTTCCAATTAACCATCAAAAGTTGAGAAGTGAAGCTGTGGCTTACATGGTAGAATGTTAGCCTTAAACACAAAAGTTTATAGACAGCACCTAGACCCTTGAATTTAAGCCTAAGTACTAGAACAACAATTTTGTATCAACATAAAAACATTGGAAAAATCCTAAAGTAGTTTAAACCAGAAGTTCCAAAAATTATTTGAATATCAAGGAGTATTTTTTTTGCCAGTCATGGGACTTGAACTCAGGGCCTGAGCAATGTCTCAAGGCTAGACCTCTACCACTTGAGCCTCAGCACCACTTACTTCTGGCTTTTTCTATGTATGTGGTACTGAGGAATTGAACCCAGGACTTCTTTCATGCTAGGCAAGCACTGTACCACTAGGCCAAACTCCCAGCCCTCAAGGAGCATTTTTAAATAAATGTAGAACAATTAGAATCACTACCCTTAATGGGCCCTTAGGTTTTTTTTTTTTCAGTAATACATTTATAAAAGCTTTAGTGAATCACTACTGTTGTCATTTGTGTTAATCATTTTGTCTGACAACTATGCAAAAAAGTGGCAATAAAGATCATAAACTTCATTCTAAACATAGTTCCTATGTATTATCCATATAGGATTATAAATGTAATGTTTCATTAAAATTTTGCCTTGAGCTACAATATTTAAAAGCTAGGAAGCAAATTGAGTAATATTAGTAGTAAAAACACAATTTGTCACGGTGTTCAAAATAATCAAGAGAAATACATAATTCAGGGGTTTTTTTTAAGACCGATATGGAACCAGGTGTGGTAACACATGCCTGTAAGTCCCCGAGCTCAGGAGACTGAAGCAGGAGAATCATGACATTAAGACTAGCCTGGACTACCCAGCAAGACCCCATCTTTGGGAGTGAGGCGAGGGAGGGGGACGACTAGCCTTGATTGAGCAGAAATGCAATAGTAAGAAAGTGATTCAGAATAATACCAATAGGAATATTTAAATATAATCCCTCATAATAGCTACAGTGATAATAGCTAATACTTACTGAGTCACTTCTTTATGCTGAATGTTTTATAGGTGTTATTTAATCTCCACAGCCCTCTGAGGTAAATACTGTTATCTTTACTGAACTCACCAAATTAGGGCTGTCAGTAGTTTAAGTTGAGAAGTTCATCTAAGTTACCAGCTAATGCCAAATCTAATCTGCTTGTGAAGAAGCAGATGGATGGAGACTTTCAGCCATTGAGTAAGGGAGGGTGGCAGCTTAAATAAATGTTATTTTTTAGAGTGGCTTGTTTTCTTGTTCTTTTTATTTGGGGAGGGTTTTTTTTTGCTGTTGTTTGTTTTCATAAAGAGAAAAGTCTTAAGCATACTTAAAGCAAAGGAAAAAGCCAAGGTAGAGCAAGACATTAGGGATAAGAGAGGGAAGACCAAAGCAGAAAGGCTCGGAGCAGCCATCACGCATGAAGCCATAGGCTTTGGATTTTCTTACGTCACTATAAATTAATCTTATTCCAGGCAGGAACAAAGAAGAGCTACAGCTCCAGGTGTTCAGAGATTTGAGAGTTAACACATTTCTAAGGAGTTCTGCCAAAATAAACAGGGGCAAAAAACTGTGCCTTCCAAAACAAATCAATTAAATGTCCAATGAAGCTGTGATGTTGATAATATTGCACCTACAACATATAAACTTTAAAGCTCTAAAAGGTTGGTACTCTAGCACTTGAGCCAGCACTCTACTTCTGGCTGTTTTGGTAATTTATTGGAGGTAAGAGACTCATGGGCTTTCTTGTCCCATCTGGCTTCAAACAGTGATCCTCAGATCTCAGCCTCCCGCATAGCTAGGATTACAGTTGTGAGCCACTAGGACCCACTGAGAGTTTTCCTGGCTTGGTCTGAGTTGGGGTTTTTTGGTCTCTTTGTAATTTGATGATTTGGCTCCTCTAGTAAAGAGACATGCTTAACATCCAGTGGTAACTTTTGCATGTAATTCCATGTAATTCTGTTTTCACATTCTCTAAATGAGTAATTCATGTCATTTAGGAAAGTTTATTCCCAGTTTTCTCTTGAATGTAACATGTAGGTATAACTGTCTTATTTGTCTTGGTTACATATGCAACAGTAAAGAGCATTTGTGAATTTATACCAATAAAGTATATCTTTGCCTCAGAAACTTAGGGTGCATCCACAGCAAGAAAACCAGTTAACGTTGTTCTTCTCCTTACACTGTTATCTCCAGTAGTGAACATGAAACAAAATTTTCTATGTAAAGTCCGTATCTGTGCTTCCATTTTCAAGAGAGATTTTCTCTGTGTGCTTTTCTTTTTTCAGATCAACAGAAAAAGAAGATGATCTTGATAGTCTTATTAATGAAATATTTGAAGAACCCAACTTGGATAAAAAATCCTTTGTAAGTCATGTGTTACTGGTGTGCAGTACGTCCTTATCTTTCCACACTATTGGAATAGCCTTGAAGAGGGCACAGTGGCTATGTGTAGGCCTTTAGATCCTGAGTACATTTACTTTAAATATGAGAAACTCTCACCATGTGCTTCCCTGTTTCTTTCTCAGCAAGGATAAGAAACTAGGGAGGCTGTTAGTATAAAAGTCAACAAACACCCAGGTGTCAGTCATTTGTCTTTATTTGTTGTCTAAAATCGCCTTGTACAAAACTCAAAACAGACAACGTCCACTGTAGGTATGTGTTCAGCATCTCAGCTGCAGTGCTAGTACTAAGAGCCCAGGACTAAAGTCGTTAATATTTTAACTTTTTAGCTGAGTACTACTGGCCATGCTTGTAATCCTGTCTACTGAGCAGGCTGAAATCTGAGGATCTCAGTTCCAAGCTAGCTCAGGCAGGAAAAGTTTGTGAGACTCCAAACTTCCAAAAAGCCACTACTGGAGCTGTAGCTCAAGGGGTATAATTTTAACCTTGAACAAAAAAAAAAAACCACTCAGGGACAGTGCCCAGGCCTTAAGTTCGTGCCCCAGAACCAGCTCAAAAAAAACAACAAAAAAAAAGAAAACCAGAACAATTTTTAGTATTTGTGTATCCCTTCTAATTTTATAAAATGTCCATAAAATAATAATATAGTCACCTTTTTACTGAACATATCTAATAGCTATCCAAACTAAATATATTTGCATGTTTTGCTGTATTCGTTGTGCTTTTTAAATTTTACTTATTTTTAATTAAAAAGAATTTTTTAGGGCCAGGAGTTTAGCCTAGTGGTAGAGTGCTTGCCTAGCAAGCATGCATGAAGCCTTGGGTTCAATTCCTTGGTACCTTATATACAGAAAAAGCTAGAAGTGGTACTGTGGCTCAACTGGTAGAGCACTAGCCTTGAGGAAGCCCTAAGGACACTGCTCAGGCCCTGAATTCAAGCCTAATCTGTAACTTAGGATGGCCTTAGTCAAACTCATGATGTAGCTAGGTTAAACTGGATGTCCCTTGAACAGAGATATTGTTAAAGGCCCTTCAAGCCCTGCTCCACAGCCCTCCTTCCCAGGAGCAACTGCTGTCCTTTCCATCAATGTTTTGATACTTTAAGAAGGTAGCTACCAGAAACAATATCTAAGTGCTATATAATAGTCCACAACTTATTTATTCACAAAGAAAACCAAGAAAATAGATATATAACAAATATAGCACAAGAGGGTTTTTTTTTAAGATAAGTAAGGTTAAGACAGTGGACTGAAAAGTGCAAGTTATGAATGTGGGCCACTGGTATTTTTATTAGCAAGACCAAGAAAGACCTAACTGGTGTAGTTTGTGTGTACATGCATGTATGCATGCCTGTGTGACATTTTCATTCACCTATCTCATAAGTCAATGCAATGGTAATATTAAACACCCCGCAAGTATCACAAGTACCAAATTAGTGTATCCTAAGTGCCGAGTCATAATGCTCATGAGTAGCTAAAGAAACTGGCATGATGTTTTGTTACTCATTAATCATTTGAACATTATTAACTAAAGTATATATCTGCATATGAGACATTATTTTCACTTCGAAGCGATTCAGAAGATATGGCTGGTATGGCTTTAAGATATACTAAATTGAAACTGGGCCTTGTGGCAGACTGCTTGCCTAGCAGGCACAAAGCCTTGGGTTCGATTCCTCGGTAGCACACACAGAGAAAAGAGGGAACTGATGCTGTAGCTTAAGTGATAGAGTGCTAGCCTTGAGAAAGCTCAAGGACAGTGCCTAGGCCCTGAGTTCAAGCCCCAGAACTAGCCAAAAAAAAAAAGATAATTCTAAATTGAAATGAATATAGCTCTTGAATCATAAAGAAGTAACTTTATGCATTTCTATGTTTCTTTTTTTAATTGTGGTAATATGTAGAGGGGTTACAGTCACATTCACCAGGTAGCAGGAGCATTACTTCTCACACATTGATACCCCTTCTCATGTTTTTGTCCCTATGTTTCTTTCTTAGTTATTATGTCTAGTTTTCCACCCTTTCAGGGAGACAATGGTCTGTGTTAAATATTTAGTAGGTGAGCAAAAGAAGTGTATATGAATGAATGGTCCCTGCTTGCATTGTGTTAACAGGCATTTCATACCCCAAAGCACTAACCCTCACATAGTCCTGGCTCTCTCACAGTTTACATTTGTGTGTGTGTGTGTGTGTGTGTGTGTGTGTGTGTGTGTGTGTGTGTGTGTGTACATATATGCATGCATTCTTATAGCAATCCTGAGGCTTGAAGTCAGACATACCTTGAACCATACCTCCATTTCCAGCTTTTTTTTTTTTTTTTTTTTTTTTTTTGCCAGTCCTGGGCTTGAGCTCAGGGCCTGAGCACTGTCCTTGGACTTTCTCAAGGCTAGAGCTCTACCACTTGGGCTTCAGCACCACTTCCGGCTTTTTTCTATGTATGTGGTACCAAGGAATCGAACCCGGGTCTTCATGCATGCTAGGCAAGCACTTTAACCACTAGGCCAAACTCCTGGCCCCATTTCCAGCTTTTTTGGTGGTTAAGATTCTCCCAGACTTTACTGCCTGGGCTGACTTCCAACCATGATTCTCAGATCTCAGCTTCCTGAGTAGCTCAGATTAGAGCCTGCCATGGGCCCCAGCTTCATCTAACTGCCTTCAGACCTGCTCTAGAAAGCCTAGAAACCAACAACAAATGTAACTGTAATAAAACATTCCTTATTTGAAAATACCCAGCCAGTACCTGTAATCCTAGCTACTCAGGAGGCTAAGATCTGAGGATAGCGGTTTGAATCCAGCCCCAGCAGAAAAGTCCATGAGACTCCAGTAAACTACTCAAAAAGTCAGAAGTGGTGCTGTGGCACAAGTGGTAGAGCACTAGCATTGAGCAAAAGAAGCTCAGAGACAGTGCCCACGCCCTTAGTTCAAACCCTAGGACTGACCAAAAAAAAAAAAAAAAAAGGAAGAGGAGAAAAATCGTATTTAATCTCAAAAAGAAGAGAAATAGCAAAGTGAGATAGTTTTGCCTCCATTCAACTCCCTCACTCACTAGGTAAAATGAAATCATGTCTCTACATAGTTTAAATTGCTTTCTTCACCTTACTTCCTCTCCTTGGAGGTGGTCCTAATATGTAGTTAGTTTATGTTGTTTAGGAACTTATACCAGTTTACAGCTAATAATGCTGGCTAATGATGGGCACATTATATAATCATATAAGAACTTCTGTTTAATTATAACTAGGTAACTACATTTTCCTTGAATATCTATTGGTTGATAACATTTCATTTGGTCAAAGTTAATATTCCTGAACTTATACAGGAGTTTGGTTCATTTATTTTTAATGCAGATATATACCACTCACAGCCTTTAAAAATGAGTCTGGGTTGGTTAGGGTTTTTTCTTCCTCAATTGAATTTTTCCAGAATTAAGTTTTAAATAGCAGGCCCTTCATATTAAATCATTGAACTCTGATATTAGCTGAAGAGTTATAAAGTGATTCTAAATCTTAACATGCTAAGTGGCAGTATATCAATTTCCTATACTTAAAGTCAATGTAGGAAAGCAATTTGCAAATTCCTTATGGATTTGTACTTCCTTGATACTTGTAAATGGTTGTGATCTTTGTTTTCCTTTCAGATACTTACAAAATGATGCCACAAAATTCAAACATAGTCTCACTATTAAAACAAAAAATATTAGCTTTCATGTTACCATTCTCAAAGTTACTCTTGGCCTCTTATTGTTTTGTTTTATAACAGAAATTAAAATCTAAACCTTCAAGTAACACATCTACTAAAGCCTCCATTCAAGGCCTCACTAAAAGGTAAGTTGAGATTGCTTTGGTGAGTTATGCACTAATGAGCAAAACACTATGAGCCTTGTCTAATAGATTTTGTTACCATTTAAGCAGTAGTGACATTGAAGAATAAAATGTAGGTTGGCCTTTAGGAGAAAGACCAATAACAATATCTTCAATGTTCTTATGGTCTATGACACCCCTCTCCCTTACTGTAAAGGAAATTAAATAGGAGATTATTGCTATTGTAAATAATTTTCTACTGTGTTTAAAAAAATGTGTGAACAGTTTCTCAAAATTAATGTTCTGTTATATTATGTAGCATTTACTTTGTTCCTTACATTATTTGGCAAACACATTTTTCTGTGACTCATTTGAGCTCTTTTGAGTGTTCCTGAGTATGTAGGTTATATCCAATAAAATAAATATCTCTTCTTTGAAACAGTTGGCTTGCTAGGGGAAAAGTACAGTTTGATTACAAGAACATAAAGTCAGTGGGGCCAAATTAACTTCTCCTGTTTCTTTTTCCTGTAATTTTCTTTTTCTCCATCTGTTGAACACATCCAGTTGCGGGCCAGTATATTTGAGTGGAAGCAGTGTTCCATGTGGAATTGGAACAAATACATCACAGAGGTAGGAAGCCACAAATACCTTACTCTTTTCCATTAGGTTTTTTTTAAAATTATTTGTTGTTTTTAACAAATTGATGCTCTTTTGTTGAGATGTGTAGTTCTTTTCATCTTGGCACCCATTATTTTATAATAAACATATTTTTAGGCATTCTAGGGACACTTCTTTTAAATGTTTCTTATTCTTGGGAATTGGCTACTAAGAGTTGTGATGTAGGGTATGTGCTGTTCATTGTATAAAATTCCTAGCTCACTCTGGGTCAAGCTTGCTTTCATTTTCTTTTTCTTTCTTTCTTTTTTTTTTTTTTTTCTGTCTGTTGGCCATGGGGTTTGAACCCAAGGCCTGGGAGCTGTCCCTGAATCTTTCGCTCAAGGCTAGTGCTCAACCACTTGAGCCACAGCACCACTTCTGAATTTCTGGTGGTTAATTGGAGTTAAGAGTCTCACAGATGTTCTTGCCTGGGCTGGCTTTGAACCATGATCCTCACATCTCAGCCTCCTAAGTAGCTAGGATTGCAGGTATGAGCCACCAGCACCTGGTCCTCAGACTTGATTTTCACAGGCACCAGGAAAAAGCACTTCCTCCCAGGCCAGAGGAAGCTGTGCTGGCATGCTGCACATGACACCTCGGCCATGCTGATTCACCAAACAGCAGAAAAGCTATTACCCAAAACATTTTCAAGCACAGTCACTTGATTTTGCATAGATCTGAATCAGAACCTCAACTACTGCTTGTCTGTTCCCTGCCCCTGTCCAGATTTGCTTTCTCACCCAGTATCTCAAGACAGTCTTACTCCAAGCGCAAGTTAATTCCTAGCATATTCCAGCTTCATCTTCACAATACGGAATGACTTCAGGAAAATCTTTGCATGCCTTGCTACCTTTGGTTCTATTTTTGACAAAAAAAAAAAACCAAAGAAAGAGCCTACTACCTGCATTACTTTATTTGTTTGCTGGTACTAGGGTTTAGACTCTGCCTAAGTGCTGCTCCTTGTTTTTTTTTTTGTTCACAGCTAGTGCTCTACCACCTGAGCCACAACTCCACTTCACCTTTTTGATGGTTCTTTGGAGATAAGAGTCTCAACCAACCCAGGCAGTAAAATCTATCTCCAGTTAACCATCTCCAATTAACCACCAAAAGTTGGAAGTAGACCTGTGGCTCAAGTAATAGAGCACTTAGCCTTGAGCAAAAAAGGCTTAGGGACAGCACCCTGATTTCAAGCCCCAGAACCAGTACAAAAAAATAAAACTACCAGGTAATATGACTTGCCCCAGGTCACATTTATGATTACAAAACAGGAACTCAAACGGGTAACTTGACCCCTAACCTATGAAATGCACTTTCAAGTGTACCAGTCACTGCATTTAATGTGGGTAGGAGAAAAGTAGCTGCTTTTGCTATTGGAGCTGCACTGATGGCTCACAACTGTAATCCTAGCTATGCAGGAGGCTGAGATCTGGAAGTTCAAGGACAGCACTGGCACTCAGCCCCTGAGTTCAAGCCCCAGGACCAGCACCAAAAAAAAAAAAAAAAAAAAAAGAATTAGGCCTCTAGCTAAGTGAAAAGGAAAAAGAATAAGAGTTGGAAGCGTAGTAACATTAGTAAGTGGTATAGATAAAACCCAAGGCATTATTTTCAAGCAAACTGAATTTTATCTATAGCATTTTTTAAAACTATTTGCCAGACTGGATTATTCCATAGACTGTACTAATTATCATCTAATAGAGTGACTCATAGCAGTGAAATGGCTTCTTTAACTGCACATTACTTTCATTTTTCTCATAGGACAGTGTTTGTAAGAAAATGTGGTAGTGTGAATAGATTTAAATAAACTACTAAATTTTAAATTAAATTAAATAGCTGTATTTAACATTATGGTTGAGACTTTGCTCATATAAGATGTCAGGAGATTCTAAATAATGACTCCCACAACAGCAATAATTCAGCCAAATTGCACATGTGTATTAAGGCATTAAAGTTAACACTCTGTACAGTCATGTAATAAGCTATGTATGTATAAGAAAGCAAGTTATGGTAGCTTTGGGAGCCATCATTTTTCATTTGCTGGCTTATATATCCAAAATATGAATTCAAATTTGTACAGATGTAAATTTGTTGAATTTCATATGTACCAGATACTTCAGAAATTAACAGTTTAAAAGAAAATACAGAGTTGCTTATGAAATTTGTATATATTTTTAAATCATTGAGCAACAGTTATGACCAAGAAACCCAAACAAGCCAACCCAGTACTGACATTAAAAACAACAACAGGGGCCGGGAGTTTGACCTAGTGGTAGAGTGCTTGCCTAGCATGCATGAATACCCGGGTTCGATTCCTCGGTACCACATACATAGAAAAAAGCCAGAAGTGGTGCTGAGGCTCAGGTGGTAGAGCTCTAGCCTTGAGAAAGTCCAAGGACAGTGCTCAGGCCCTGAGCTCAAGCCCAGGACTGGCACCAAAAAAAAAAAAAAAAACCACAATAATAATAGGATCAGCATTTAAATCCAGCACTCTATCCAGAGACTGTTCACTTTGCTAACTGTGCTTGTGACAATTTTTTTCCTTTGTTGTCATTTGTAAACACTTGGTAGATAGGAAATATATTTAACCATGTGTAGAAAACAAGGAAGTGTGCGTGTATGTGTACGTGTGTGTGTGCATGTGTGTGTACATGTACACTCATCATGGGACCTGAACTCAGGATCTGTCTCAGCTTTCTGTCTGAGCTTTTGTGCTAGCATTCTACCACTTGAGCCCCTTGACTTTTTGGTGATTAATTGGAGTCTCATGGACTTTCCTGCCCCAGCTGGGTTTGAACTGCAGTCCTCAAATTTCAGCTTTCTGAGTAGCTAGGATTATAATCATGAGCCACCAGCATCCGGCAAGGAAATTTATTTTAGCTAAGCAAATGCATGCATTGATGCCAGTTCATGGGGAAACTAAAACAAATGAGCATGGTTCGAACGCACAGAAGTCGTTGACAGTAGATAGAGATTTGTTTCAGGATAATGTCCCATATTCTTTGATAGTGAAGTACTTAGGTAGCTTGTGTAGAGTTCCCTTGGATATAATTTGAAAATCATCTAATTAAAAGAGCTATAGGGGGCCAGGAATTTGGCCTAGTGATAGAGTGCTTGCCTAGCTAGCATGCATGAAGACCTGGGTTCGATTCCTCGGTACCATTTACATAGAAAAAGCCAGAAATGGTGCTGTGGCTCAAGTGGTAGAGCTCTAGCCTTGAGAAAGCCCAAGGACAGTGCTCAGGCCCTAAGTTCAAGCCCCAGGACTGGCAAAAAAAAAATCTACAGGTCTACTTTGTTTTATGTCTAATATATATATATGCATACATGTATTCTTGTGCAAGATCTTGGATGTGTGCAAAAATTACCCTGAAATTTTACATGTATAAATAATTCTTTAGTATAAACACTCATACTTAATCTGTACTCAGTAACCTGTAATATGTAAATATGTCCTATGCTACATACATACCAATCTCTCAGTAAACGTTTCCTTTTCTCCAATCAGAGCATGTGATCATCTGCGGTGTATAGCTTGTGATTTCTGGGTAGTGAGCTACAGTGACTATATGTGGGACACATCATGCGATTATCTGTTTTTCAGGTATGTTTTCTCTTGCTTTGTCTGTTTTCAGCCCTGGGTCTTGAGTTGTGGGACATTGTCAGGCAA
The DNA here is from genome assembly GCF_031878675.1 of Megascapheus bottae. Lineage (NCBI taxonomy): Eukaryota > Metazoa > Chordata > Mammalia > Rodentia > Geomyidae > Megascapheus > Megascapheus bottae. The sequence goes on along the minus strand of NC_143517.1, from coordinate 36,825,238 downwards.
TGCACAAGTGGGCATGAGCCATGCCTGCAGCCATTCATTTTTAGTTTGTTTTCCAGACAGGATCTCACTAACTTTTGTACTACCCGGCCTCTATTCCGCTTTCTCCCTCTCCAAGTATCTGGAAGTTGAGGTCTGAGCCTCAGACACAGCCTCTGGGTATGTTTTTAAGGAAGTTCACTCTGGGGAAAAAAAAAATATCGAGGACTTTATATTTCTCTTTTTTCTGTATTGTCGCTTGGTCTTGGCCAGACATGTGACTTTTCCTCTTCTCTGTTTATCTCACTATCTTATCTCTTCCTTTCCATTTGTGTGTTGTCAGTCTAAATATAAGGATTGTTTATCCTTGTAAGGATAAATAAGGATTTATTTCTGGATAGTAGTAGAGAAGTACTCCCTGGTCTTTCTCTGAGTTTGTGACAGTTATGTCCAACACTCTTGTGCTCCCAGAATCATGTCCAGATTCCTTAGCAAACATTCAGTGCCCTCCATCATGCAGACTCTGTCCATCACCGCTCTCCGGTCCACTCCTCTGGCTGTCCTGCGCATCATCTTACCGCCCCAGAACTCCCTGGCCCTCACACTGCCTCGTGTCCTGCGTCTTCCCTGAGTCCCCCACCACCCAGCTTGGCTTTGGACTCACACATGTGCTCATACATCCACATCTAGGAAAAACGTCAAAGCCTACTTCTGTCTACAAGTCCCAGCTTCAAAACCCCTGCTTTTAGGTTTCGCCTTACTTTTTATTCCCGTAGTTGAAATGTTAGCTTTTAATTTCAGTTTCCCTTTGCCTTCCCTGCTTTTTCTAAACCCACTTAGTATCTTCTGGTTAATAATCGTCATATATCAACGATAGAGCTCGTAGTTTTTAAGTGTTATTATGAAGATGATATACAGTTACATCAGTCAGGTAGAGTCCATTTAAACAGTATCACCCCTTCCTTTGCTCTCACCTCGGTTTTCCCTCCCATCCCAGCCCACAAGTTGTGTAGGAGGGAAAGGAGGTTATTGACCACAACAAGTGGTGAGTGATTAATACCACAATCACCAAGAAAAATACTTTTTGATTTTGTTAAATTCTGTGTTTTCTTTAATGAAAAAATGATAGGATAATGTATTATACTAAATTTTGAACATACATTCTTCCTAATAAGCACCTGAAGCTGATTGTGATGATATATGTCTGTAATTCCAGCACTAGGAAGGCTAAAGCAGGAGCAGGAGGATCATAAGTTCAAGAGTAGCCTAGGCACGGGGTTGTGGAGAAAAAGGAACCCTACTGCACTGCTGGTAAACTAGTTCAGCCACTCTGGAAAGCAGTGTGGAGGTTTCTTAAAGAACTGAAAATTGACCTTCCCTATGATCCCGCCATACCTCTTCTGGGCATCTACCCTGAACATCATAACCCATGATATGATAAGGACACCTGCTCAGCTATGTTCATCTCTGCACTATTCACAATAGCCAGGCGATGGAAACAATCCAGATGCCCTACTGCAGATGAATGGATACAGAAAATGTGGTATATATACACAATGGAATTCTACATAGCCAACAGACAAGATAAAATAATGGCATTTGCAGGGAAGTGGATGAATCTAGAGTGAATCATGTTGAGTGAGACAAGTCAAGACCAAAGAAACAAAAGGCACATGGTGTCCTTAATATGTGGCTATTAGATCCAAAGAGTACAAGAGCGAGGACTCAATAGTTGCATACCCAATGCTATAGACATGGTACAGGAAATACAAATACAACTACATAGATATAAAAACTTATGACTCTATAGACATAATGTTTTATTACATAGATTAATATATATCTATGATATACAAACCCTCAGCCTAATTTTGATTAGGTTCTAAAATCTAAGTGCCAGTGATTGTATATAGAGATTCCCTTCTTGAATACTTGGTTGTTAAACTTGTCATTTGAAATATGATGTAAAAATCAATGTTAATAAATTCTTTAATAAAAGAAAGAGTAGCCTAGACAGCGTAATGAGTTAAAGCACTTGTATCAGTTTTCTGACTACTAATGATTCCTATTCCTAATATCACTAAGAATTCAGTCAAATATAAAATGTTAGATTAGACCTGGTTTGAGTGGCTCATTCCCATAATTCTAGCTACTCATGACCCTGGCTGAAGTCTGAGGATTGGGGTTTGAAGCCAGCTGGTACGGGAAAGTCTGTCAGGCTCTCCAATTAACCAGCAAAAAACAAAAGTGAAGCTATGGTTCATGTGGTAGAGTGCTAGCCTTGAATGAAAAAGCTCAGGCAGACAGCAACCAGGCCCTCTGTTCAACCCCCATTCCAGGCACAAATAAAAACACACAAAGCAGTAAAATAGTAGGTTGGGTTAGGTTTGTAATTCAGAGCATATCCAGCCATGGTAGCTCATGCTTATAATTCCAGTTACCTAAGAAGTAGGCATTGAGAGGATTATGGTTTAATGTCAGTTTAGGAAAAAAGTTAAAGTGTCTAGATCTCATAACAACACACACACACACACACACACACACACACACACACACAATCACAACAATGACTGCACAGGCCTATCATTCTAGCTTTGTGGGAAGTTTAAGGGGAAAGATTGTGGTCCCGGCCAGCTTGGGCCACAACACCCAATCTGAAAATAAAGCAAAAAGTCTGGGAGCATAACTCAAGTAGTAGTGAGCCTGTCTAACAAGTGTAGCACCTTGAGTTCAAACCTCAGTACAATAAAAAAAAAAAGCAAAATGAATAAATAACATGTTCCCTCATTTAACAAGCTTAGTTTTGGTAATTTTTTTTTTCTTTTTTGTACTGGAGCTGGAACTCAGGGCCTGACACTCCTGGCTTAGTTTTTTGCTCACAGCTGGTCCTCTACCACTTGCATCCTGCCCCTATTACCAACTTTTTACCAGTTATTTTTCTTTAAATATTTGTGCTTCTTAAGTCATTGCAGACAAGGGGTTTTAATTACAGAAATGAGGTTATGATTGCAATGCGCGTAGATATCACCCCTTTCTTTCTCTCCCACCTTTCGCTATTCCATCCATAGCCTCAAGCTATGGCTTGAGCATAGCTCAGTTTTTCCATAATGTACCTTGAATGTCATGACTACATTTGTTCATCCTTCCTCCCTCCATTCCTGTGCCCCTGCTGTACACGCACACACACACAGAGAACACATTTCAACCTCCTGGTATTCCTTTTGTTAAATGGTTCTTTAGTTGTTCAGAAGAGTTGCGCCACTAAGTATCCCATCCTTTAGGTATTTTTGTGTTTGTGTAGATATGCATATGACTGTATGTGTTATCATGTGTGTTTGTATTTTAGAACTGCATATGAGAGAAAATGTGTGCCATTTGTCTCTCTGAGCCTGACTTATTTCACTTGTCATAATTTTTTCTAGGTCCTTCCATTTTCCTGCAAATGCTTATATTATCATATTGTATTTGTACAATATTACTAATACAATATTATCATCTTGTATATTTGTATGATTTCATTGTACATAAGTACCATATTTCCATGATCCACTCATCAATTATAGGGCATCTGGGCTGTTTCTATAACTTGGCTATTGTGAATTCTGCAACAACGAACATGGATGTACAAGTATCTTTACTGTATCCTGACATGCAGTGCTCTGGGTAGATGCCCAGGAGCAACCACTAAAGGAAATGAAAGATACAGACTGAGTTCAACATGAAAAGCAGCTAAGGATTTTTCATCAGAGCTCATTACCTTTGTGCTTCTTCCACCTATTGTTAATTTCTCTACTGCACATGCCTAGTGCACGTGAGCCACTGTACTTGCCATTCATTGCATTCATGTCATCTCTGACACATCAAATCGGTAATTCCTCAGCCCTTCAACTACTGTATTGTACAGTGCAGTACCTTAATAAACAGGCTATAGAATTACCATTAAAAAGTGTAGAATAGGGCCAAGAGTTTGGCCTAGTGGTAGACTGCATGCACAAAGACCTGGGTTCAATTCCTCAGTACCACATACATAGAAAAAAGCCAGAAATGGTGCTGAGACTCAAGTGGTAGAGCTCTAGCCTTGAGAAAGTTCAAGGACAGGACTGGCAAAGCAAAAAGCATAGAATAGTAAATGGATGTGATGGTGCATGCTTGAGAGGCTAAAACCAAAGGACCATGCATATGCATCTGCCTGGGTTACTTAACAAGACTTTGTCTTCAAAAAAGTACTGAATATCAGAGAAATATCATGAGAAAGACACTGCTGAAGCTGTCTTCTATTGTTAGTGTGAAGAAACTAAGGTCACTTGCTGTTCAAATAATCTCAATTTGGAAATAATAGGAAGCTGTATTAGGATTTCTGTATCATTAAACACTGATAAAAGCCATAATGCTGACACCTTCCTGTCTACCAACAGAAACAACATGCCGGACTTCCACAAATTAAAAACAAAACTGGTAACAAAGAAAGGAGCTCGGGCATATGCCTGCCAGTGTAGCTGGAGAACAATTGAAGAACTGACAAACCTGCAAACAGATCATCAGCTTCGTTGGGTTTGTGGTAAACATTAGGAATACAGACTTTACATGCAGACAAACACATCTGTGAGAAAAGACTCCAGCTGACCGCCATCATACTTAGACAGAGGTGTAGACTAACGCCGTGCCCTTTGGAAAACACAGTGAATCTCACTTAACTGCACAAAGGACTAGAGGAGACAGACATACTGTAACACTAGAATTATTCGTGTGGGGGGGTGGGTGTGGGTGGTGTGTGTGTGTGTGTGTTTGTGTGGGGTGTGTGTGTGTGTCCATCCTGGGGCTTGGACTCAGAGCCTGGGCACTGTCGGAGCTTTTTTGTCAAGGCTGGCACTTTTCCCCTTGAGCCACAGCTCCACTTGGGGCTTTTTGGTTGTTAGTTGGAGATAAGAGCATCAAGGACTTTCCTTTCTGGGCAGGCTTCAAGCTGTGATCCTCCGGTCTCAGCTTTCTCAGGTACTAGGATTGTAGGTGAGTCACTCATGGCTGCAGAATTATTCCTTTTTGATATGAGGATGCTTCACCTAGTAAGATAACAAATGCCCAGGGTTTTGTTTTTGTTTTTGCTAGACTTATCTCTTTTCCCATGGAAGTTTAATTATGAAGTTTCACAGAAATATATGGCCATGAATTGGCAATTATAGTATTTTCTGCTAATAACACTTCAATCTTTTTTTCACATAGAGCCGTTAAAGGCAGGGAATGTAGCCAGAGCAGAGAAGTCATTGTAGGAATGTTCACAGCGCCTCGTCCAGCCTGATCTGTTACTGCCAGAACTGAGAATCTGGACTCCGTAAAGCCGCATGATGAGTGGCTAGGTGAAGGGTTGACAGGAGTACAGGTATCTGTAAACCATTGCCTATAACTCATGGACCTCACCAATGACAGGCAGTGTTATACTCAATAATGATAATGTTACCAATTTTAGCTTACTAATTTCTTCTCCCTTTGTTTTATACTATTGAAAGTTATTTAGTTTCTATCTGAACAAATATCCATATTATATATATATATATATATATCCACATATATCCTTCCAACACACTTACAATGACAGAAATTCTTGAGATCAGTAAGTCATTGTTTGGGTTTTCAAGAACTGTCATTGTTAATGCCCACATGTGAACAGCGAGTAAGATAATTCTTCAGCCTATGCAATTTTCTGGTGGACGAGAGTGGTATATTATTTATTAGATGGGTACATTGGAAAGAAGTGTAGCATAACAAATCAGCAGACAACCTGCTGGCCCCTGACGTCACTGATGTTTGAACTTTACAGCAGTGGCACATTCAAAAAGGCAATTGTTGGGGCCAGAAATGTGACCTAGTGATAGAGCACAAAAACCTGGGCTCGGTTCCTTGGTACCACATACATAGAAAAGCCAGATGTGGTGCTGTGGCTCAAGTGGTAGAGCACAAGCCTTCAGAAAGCTCAGGCCCTGAGTTCCAGGACTGGCAAAAAAAAAAAAATTGTGGCACATACAAAAAGGCAATTGTCTCAAAGTTTTCCCCTCCTAGCACCACTGAAAGATTTGGGAAGCTTCCTGCCTGCCAAAAACTCTCTTTACATGTATACATGTGGGTTCAAACATGAGACAGGGTACATCAAAAGGGAGTAGTTTTTAGCAAAGCTACAATCTTAGATTTACTGCCCATCCAGCCACCTGCCCAAGGGAGGAACTGGTGATCCTTCAAATCCTTTTCCTGACTGCGACGCACGCGCATACTTGTACAACTTACCCCGAGTCCAGCACTCCAACAAAACAAATGTCAGAGTGACTGATGTTCACATTTTTATGTTAAAACAATGTGCAGGCTTTATCTTTAAATAAATTTTTTACTCTAAAGTTATATCTCTTTGTAACTGTGTCTGAAATTCAGGGAGATTTGTTGAAGGCAAAAAAAAAAAAAAAGCACAAGCAACAAGATCCACAGAGAAGCTCGCTGTTGGCAGGGATGATAATGGGGTGATTTCTTTTTATTCCAGGGAGAAAACGTACTAAATCATTAATTTGAATATATTAAACCTACATATTTTAACCTATATTAAACTGATTTTGCCTGTAAAAGGACAAACTTGTCCTGTTTCATTTTTTCTTTTATTTCAGAAACTTGTATACATAACCCATGTTTGACATTCTCTAACATAGTGAGTTTCTTTTAGTGGAAATTTATAAAGTACATGTTTTATGAACATGTCCTAGTGTAGGTGAATATTTAGATATCTATTTTTATATACAGATGGATATTATCTGCTGTGATTTAAGTTAAATGCAAGTATTTTAGAATAGATATAAAAGAAAATCATGGTTTCTTGACAACTTTAACTTAAAAATGTAAAATCTATAAAACATTTAATATATTTTGACTATTTTCAATATTTATAATAGTTTTCTACCTGCAGCAAATATCATTTGTCAAGCCAGACAACTGCTTTATTTGAACTGATCACATTCTAACACTATTGCTGTGCCTTGACATGAGTAAATAACAAATAGCTTTACTCTGTGTTTATTGATTTCATTTTATAGTAATCTATTTATATGGGTATTAATTTGAAATCATTTTGATGTCAACAAAAAAGTTTCCAAGTAGGCCGGGAATGTGGCTTAGTGGTAGAGAGTTTGCCTAGCATGCATTAAGCCCTCAGTACTACATAAAGAATAAATGAATAAAATTTTCGAAAACAAAAAAAGAGTCTAATGGACTTTTTAAATAAATGTTTCCAAGTATCCAGTTGAACACAATTGGTTTACACTAGAATGAAGAGACATGCCACCACAAGTTTGAGAAAGAACATGGGTATCAAAGGAGCAGATCCAGGTACAAGAAACACAGACACAGTTGATAGGGGAGCACCTATCCAGATGCCAGTAAATTTGTTATTTCCTTTTGGGCCAAATTGTAGGTACATGTGTAGAGGGTATAAATCTGAATTGCTTTTTGGATGCAAAAGAGTTTTGATTTTGTTTTTTAAGCTAAGCACTCCACAGCGAGTGAGATGAAGCTGAGTGGTAAGTTCCAAATCCTTAGCTTTCTCTGCTGTCCTATTTTACCAACAATCCTTATCCACCACCACAGAGATCCCACGAGTCGGCTATTCCTGTTATCTCAAAAAATTCTTAAAGCAGAGGCAAACTTGGAAAGAGTTCATCTCTCTAGAGGTTCCATATCACTTTTCTTTGGGTTTGTGACATATTCTGTGCCCATTTCAAAAGACTGCATAGAGCGTGGCCTTGATGGCTCACCTATAATCCTAGCTTACTGGAGGCTGAGAGCTTGATCACAGTTTGAAGCCAGCCCGGGAGGGACGTATGTGAGACTCTTATCTCCAGTTAACCAACAGAGAGCCAGATGTGGAGCTGTGGCCCAAGTTGGTAGAGCACTAGCTTTGAGCATAAAAGCTCAAGGATAAACACCCAAGTCCTGAGTTCAAGACAATCGCCAAAGAAAGGATTGCATAGGATGATATAATAGATACACATGTGGATAATGATAATTACACTTGTCTTTATTCAAATGGCTTAAAATCATGGATGACAAAATGAAGTGGACAGAATCTGAGATGCAAATCTTATTCCTGAGGAAGCTACTTGACTCCTTGGGGTTCAGTTGCCTTATCTGAGTGAAGGAGTTATTCCTATAACATGAAAACACCTGGCATTTGCTCCACAATATGTGCTCAGCAAATGCTCTGACTGGTCTTCCTTTTAAAGTAAATACTGTCTAACATAGCAAACATGTAGCATGTATACCACAACAGATCATTTGATCCTATGTTTCAGCCATCCCCCATGAGAAGGGTAGCAGTGCTATGTAAGATGTGTGAACCCCCCCCCATTCCACCCACCCACCCCCACCCCACCCCAACCTGCTTCTTTCTGGCTGACTTGAACGTGCCATCATGAAATCATTCCTTACTTTCCCAGCCAGGCCACCTGCCTGCTGACCCTCAAGGACCCCTCACCTTGGATTGACCTCACTCAACTATCCAATCCAGACAATTTTCCAAGCCCTTCTCTTGTACACCATCTGCTCTCTAAATTAAATCCACCCGGGTGAATATCCAAGAGTTTTTTTTAGCTCCACAAATCTATTTTCATGGTGCTTAAGACATATTCTTGTTTGCTCTGTGGACATTTACACTGGAGATATAAACAGTGGGTAAACATGCTGAGGCCCTCCTTTACACCATTTAAAGCAACAGTGCTATGCACTTGCCGTTTCCTCCAGAAAAGGCAGTTTCACTTATCGATGGTTTGAATACAGGTAGTAAAAATCTTTGACTTCAGGGGCCGGGAGTTTTGCCTAGTGGTTAAGGTGCTTGCCTAGCATGCATGAGGACCCGGGTTCGATTCCTCGGTACCACATACGTAGAAAAAAAAAAAGCCGGAAGTGGTGCTGAGGCTCAAGTGGTAAAGCTCTAGCCTTGAGAAAGTCCAAGGACAGTGCTCAGGCCCTGAGCTCAAGCCCAGGACTGGCAAAAAAAAAAAAATCTTTGACTTCATTAATATCAAAAGTATTGTTAAGGGCTGGGTAGGTGGCTTAGTGGTAGAGTGCTTGCCTAGCATGCATGAAGCCCTGGGTTTGATTCCTCGGTACCACATTCCCAGAAAAAGCCAAAGTGTGGCTGTGGCTTAAGTGTAGAGTGCTAGCCTTGAACAACAAAAGCTCAGGGACAGTGCCCAGACCCTGAGTTCAAACCCCAGGACTGGCAAATATATATATATATATGTATATGTATATATATATTTAATATTGTTGGTTTCTAAGTGGGAAGTATTGTACAATGGCGTTAGATAAACTAACTGCTTTTCTTATGGGATCTGTTTTGCTTGGAAAAACTTTCAAACTACTAGAATTCAGACAATGAATGATGCAGCTATAGGAGAATGAAGTACATTGTTTTAAGCTAAGATTCGAATTTTGGGTAGTTTGTTATCTACCACAGTAAGCAAGAAAAGAATCCCCAATACTTAAATTCTTCCCTGGTAAGACTAGTTGTGACTTAACAAGTGATTTTTTGATACTCTATGATAAAAATGAAACAATATTTGGAAAAATCTATATAATTCAACACTGATATTGCCAAATGACCAATGCATTGATATTCTATAGGTTAGCTTATATTCTATAGGTTAGTTTAGTGTAAAGCAGTACTCCAAGTTCATTTGATAAGATTTTAGATTCTGCATTGCAGCTAACATTTAAGGAACAAGAACTTGTCAAATGTTGATATAGAATTGCTGTGTACTGGGGCCGGGAGTTTGGCCTAGTGGTAGAGTGCTTGCCTAGCATGCACGAAGACCCGGGTTTGATTCCTCGGTACCACATACATAGAAAAAAGCCAGAAATGGTGCTGAGGCTCAAGTGGTAGAGCTCTAACCTTGAGAAAGTCCAAGGACAGTGCTCAGGCCCTGAGGTCAAGCCCAAGACTGGCAAAAAAAAATAAAAAATAAAAAATAAAGAATTGCTGTGTACTCTGTTGGTGGGAGTGCAAACTCGTTCAACCACTACGGAAAGCAGTATGGCAGTTCCTCAAAAGACTAAACATAGAGCTCCCCTATGACCCAGCAATTCCACTACTTGGCATTTACCCAACCATCCAGAAACAAGGGCATACTAAATCCACTAACACAATGATGTTCACTGCAGCATTATTTACCATAGCAAAGATATGGAACCAACCTAGATGTCCCTCAGTTGATGAGTGGATCAACAAGATGTATTTATACACAATGGAATTCTATGCTGCTGTCAGAAAGAATGACATCGCCCCATTTGTAAGGAAATGGAAAGACTTAGAAAAAATCATATTAAATGAAGTAAGCCAGACTCAAAGGAACATAGGCTCAATGGTTTCCCTCATTTGTCATAATCAGTAGAAACCTTGGGCTCTCCTAGCAGAGATTTGCAATAAAACAAAACCTAGATACATAAGGCCATACAGTATGATGCTAAATGGAAGGACCTCTAGGATTTAAAAACAAAAGCCATATAATAAGTGACTGTTGTCCTCAATGTACTATGTTATTTCTCATCTATCTCATATTGTTACAGTATTTCACTTTAGTATCTGATATATTGAATAAATGCATATTTGGTTATTTGAAATTGGATAGGGAAGGGGGAAAACAAGATGAAGGGTGGGGTTGGAAGGAAGGAAATGGGGAGCAAGACATGAGAAAGGGTATCAATGTTTGTGAAGTAATATACCTTCTATCTGGTGAATATAATGTAACCCTTCTATTAATTACAATAAAAAATATATGAAAAAAAAGAATTGCTGTGTACTATAACCCACTCTTCCTTTAGGCTCACCTGTAAGATGAGAATTGGGTTAGTAATTTGTTTCCTTCTAGGTAGAGTGCTTGCCTAGCATGCACGAAGACCCGGGTTTGATTCCTCAGTACCACATACATAGAAAAAGCCAGAAGTGGTGCTGAGGCTCAAGTAGTAGAGCTCTAGCCTTGAGAAAGTCCAAGAACAGCGCTCAGGCCCTGAGCTCAAGCCCAGGACTGGCAAAAAAAAAATTTTTTTTTTTAAAGAATGTGAACAAACACAGCAGTGGCACTCACTAGAGACTATGTTGAAAGTGGGTGGGTGGGGACAGGAGGGAAAACTGGGAGAGAGTGAGGGTAGATGTGACAGTGTCCAAAAAGAAATGTACTCTTTACCTGATTTGTGTAACTGTAACTCCTCTGTACATTGCCTTTACAATAACAATAAAAAACAGAAACTTCTTTACAAATAGAGAAAATCCACCTCAGTAGACCCAGAACTATGCTAGCCACCTATTAGGAGCTGGGATAAAAACAGGAAGGACCCAGAGATTTTGCAGGTTTCATAATGACATCTGTGTCTTCTCAGAGCTTCCAGTCAGGCGGAAAAAAGAAACCACTTATTTCTGCAATGATCAGTAATCCTCATAGAGACAAGTAATCAGTACCTTACAAAGGCCAACCACTGGGTGGCAGGAAAGAAGGCTCCTCCTCCTGGTTGGAGATGATTCTTAAGAGAGACTTAGTACAGAAGAGCATACTTTGAAGCAGCAGATGTTTGAAGAACTATAAGGAAATTTACAAAATAAATTGGCTTGATTTTTGCCTCCAGTGGTTGTAGGCAAATGGAATAGTAAGAACAAAAGCTGCAAGAGTTAAGATCTAGAAAAGAATTATTTAAACCTGGCCTGGCACTGATGGCTCATCATACCTACTCAGGAGGCTGGATCTGAGGATTGCTGTGAGACTCTTAACCACCAGAAACCCAGAAGTGGTTCTATGGCTCAAGGTAGTAGAGAGCTAACCTTGAGCAGAAAAAAAATTCAGGGATAATGCCAAGCCTGATGGCAAGCCCCACAACTGACAAAAAAAAAAAAATTAAACCTGTCCAATAGAGTCAAACTGGTAGATACAAATTGAACTAACTCAAAAGCAATTGAGAGAGAAAAGTAACAAGCACTTCCCCCCCCCCTAAAAAGCCTGCTCTGTTCTCTTTTCTCGCCTCTGAAATCAATTAACTTCCTCCTTGGTATCCCAGTAAGTAGTGCATGGATCTGTAATGGCACATCCTTACCAGCAGGCATCACATATGGTCTGATTTGCCTGCCTGTCCCAAGCAAGCTGAGAGCACAGTAGATGCTCAGGAAAACCATGTAAACGGCTGCATATATACATATTTGTTCTTTTTTTTGGGGGGGGGCAGCTTGAACTCTGGGCCTGGGCACTGTCCCTGAGTTCTTCAGCTCAAGCTTAACTGCTCTCCCACTTTGAGTCACAGCACCACTTGCAGTTTTCTAGTGGTTAATTGAAGATAAGAGTCTCCTCACATCTCAGCCTCCTGAATGGCTAGGATTACAGGCATAAGCCACCAGCACCCGGCTAAAAAGCACTTTTTTGAAGTGACACATACTCTGTGTGTCACTTCTTTTGGACTCAAGAGAAGAATGGCATCCCACACTGAGAATAAAACATCTCAGGGAGCTAGTCCTAAGAAAAGTGTATTCAGTAAAGGCAGAATTAGAGCATGAGAGTTCATTTACCATGAACCGGAAGCCATGGCCAATGGTCAGAAGGCAACAGTAGGAGATGTGGGGGAAAATGAGTTGGCAAAGAAGGAGGAACAAAATGAGTTAATGTAAAAACTGGGTTTTTATGTCATGTATCTGACTCCATTCCAGACATCAAAATTTACTGGCAGACTTGGTATATTACACTATTTCACAACCTACTAAAACCCAGCACTGGAAATCTCTGTGTTTCTCATCTATCAGAGTGTGACCAGAATGGAAACTGCTAGGCTGTATGGTCAGTACTTGTGCCAGAAATGTACTCTGCTCCCAGACAGGAAAAAGGAAGGTTGTATGCTTAAACTTCCCCTTTCACAGTCTGAAATTCTTACTGCAACTTTAGATTAGTTAAGTCATTAACATCCCATCCTAGGCTTTCCCTGGCAAAGGAGGGAGGTCTTGAAGTAGCCCTACCCAGGGAGAGTTAGTCACAGTGAAGAAGAAATGGGCAGGGTGGCACCGAAGAAACTAGAATTTCAAAAGACCACATTCTGAGTTCAGTAGACTAATAAGTATCCAACCCCTAGAGGGCAGCCTTGCACTGAGGACCTCTGAGCTCAAGCTCTGTCTCTTCTGAGAAAAGCACCCAGAAGAATTTTCTGAAACATCCATCCTTTTTTAATCAGACTGTTATTGTTAACAAAAGTCTACAGAGCTAGAGTTATGTTTATCTCTGAATGAAAATAAAAATCTTGACCTCCTCCAGCCGCTGTGGTGCTGCCTGTGTGCTCATTTGGTGCAGACGGGGGACCTCTTTTGTGAAGCGACATCTGAGGAGTTGGCTCGCGATGGCCGACGAAAAGCCCAAGGAAGGAGTCAAGACTGAGAACAATGATCATATTCATTTGAAGGTGGCGGGGCAGGATGGTTCTGTGGTGCAATTTAAGATGAAGAGGCATACCCCACTTAGTAAACTAATGAAAGCCTATTGTGAACGACAGGGTTTGTCCATGAGGCAGATCAGATTCCGATTTGATGGGCAGCCAATCAATGAAACAGACACACCTGCACAGTTGGAAATGGAAGATGAAGATACAATTGACGTGTTCCAGCAGCAGACAGGAGGTGTCTACTAAAAAAGGGAACCTGCTACTTTGCTCCAGAACTTTGTTCTTATAGACCAAGAATACATTCTTCATTAGAAAACTGCAATTTGGTTCCACCATATCCTGACTACTACGGTACAGTTTTCTTATTCTTTCATTTTCCCCTTCCCCATTCCTTTATTGTACATAAAGTAACTGGTGTATGTGCACAAGCATATTGCTTTTCTTTTCTCCTTTTTTTCTTTTTTAACTAAATGGCCAATGGTATATTTTGATTGACATCAAATGGAGATGGGATGGGGAAAAATACTGGTTCGGTAAAAATATCCCCCTTCTCCATTAGTGGCATGCTCATTCAGCTTTTATCTTTATATTTCAGTAAGTTATTTTGCTCTCACTGTTTTAACAAAAAAAGAAAAAAACAACAAAAATCCTTACATATCTTGTTTGATTGGAGAATTTTAATGTTTTCATTTATCATTGTAAAACCAAGGACCATTTTATAACTTTTTTGTACGTACCTGTTACATGTAGGGCAACTCTGTCTTTTTTTTTTTTTTTGCCAGTTGTGGGCTTGAGCTCAGGGCCTGAGCACTGTCCTTGGACTTTCTCAAGGTCAGAGCTCTACCACTTGAGCCACAGCACCATTTCTGGCTTTTTTCTATGTATGTGGTACCGAGGAATCGAACCCGGATCTTAGTGCATGCTAGGCAAGCAATCTACCATTAGGCCAAACTCCCGGCCCTCAATTACTCTTAAAAAAAAAAAAAAAAGAATTCTAGATAGTTTTCCCTTCAAGTCAAGCGTCTTGTTGTTTAAATAAACTTCTTGTTTAAAAAATAAAATAAAATAAAAATCTTCCCCAGTCAAATCATCTGTCATGTTTTTAGGAGAAATGAAAGAAGTACTCAATAATTAAGTTTTGCCAAGGAAGCTCAGCAGCCTTTTTTTCCTAGAAACATACCTTGAGGGGAAAAAAATGGGACATGGTAAGTGATTCACTTGGCAAGCTGGTTCCTTAAGCACTTTCAGGAATCTAAGTGGATCTGAAGTCTAAAGGGAACAATAAAAACACATTCCTCGACTACCAGAAATGATTGGAAGTCAAGGTGATGACCTCAATCAGGAAGGACATGACAAGGCTGAAGAGGTTTCTGCTGACAGGCATTCCGGAAACCATATCTTCAAGACCCCTAAACAGCTGCCCAGAACAAACATTCTCACAGCTCGGTGACTGGGTTTTTTGTTTTGTTTTATTTTCTTTTTTGTTTTCGCCAGTCCTGGGGTTTGGATTCAGGGGCAGAGCACTGTCCTGGGGCTTTCCTGAGCCACAACACCACTTCCGGCTTTTTCTGTGTATGTGGTACAGAGGAATTGAACCTGGGTCTTCATGCATGCTAGGCAAGCACTCTACTACTAGGCCATGCTTCCAGCCCCCACTAGAAGTAGGTAGTGCTGTGGCTCAAGTGGTAGAGCTCTAGCCTTGAGAAATCCCAAGTGCAGTGCCCAGGCCCTGAGTTCAAGCCCCAGGACTGGCAAAAAAAAAAAAAAAAAAAGCAAAGCAAAACTCACTGGATGCCTGTAGCTTTTACCTGTCATCACACCTGTAATCCTGAGATCTGATCCTGGGAGGCTGGAAAGTCCATGATACTCTTATCTCCATTTAACCACCACAAAGCTGGAAGCAGAGCTGTGGCTCAAGTGGTAGAGTACCAGCCTTAAGGAGAAAAAGCTAAGGGACAGTACCCCGAGTCTGAATTCAAACTCCAGTTGATAAAAAAGAAAAGAAGAAAAAAGATGGAAGGAAAAGAAGGAAGGGAGGGAAGAAAGGAAGGAGGGGGGAAGAAGGGAGGGAGGGAAGAAAAAGCAAAATTTTCTTCCCTTCTCCTACTGCTGATTGGTCCATGCTTCTGGGCTTGGCAGGTGGAAGGATGCTGGAGGTTCTGCAGGGCTTGCAAGGCCCTTTTGTTCCACTCTGTTCTTCCAGCTCTGAGCCACCACTGCTGTTCTTGCCCTGCCAGCAAAGCTAACAGTTGTGAGTGGTGTGATGAATGTCTTTCTGTCCACCACTGGATCCCTGAACCTGGATTTATTGTCCTAAGTGCCATCGGGTCAAAAATCTAAACTTAGGGGGCCGGGGGTCTGGCCTAGTGGTAGAGTGCTTGCCTTGCATGCGCGAAGACCCAGGCTCCATTCCTTGGTACCACATACATAGAAAAAAGCCAGAAGTGGTGCTGTGGCTCAAGTGGTAGAGCTCTAGCCTTGAGAAAGCTCAAGGACAGTGCTCAGGCCCTGAGTCCAAGCCCCAGGACTGGCAAAAAAAAAAAAAAAAGATCTAAACTTGGAGCCCTTGGTGAATATTCTGCCTGGGCCTTCTGCTATTCATCCCCTTGTCAGACCCTATGGCAGTAGGTTCTCAACACCCCCGGTGCCACAGACAAACCAGCTGCTCCACCATCACCCTACATTCAATCTGTGAGCCTGTAGTCATCCTCAAATGCTTCCCATTCCTCTTCTGCTGCCCTCAACCTCCACTACTGCCCCCGCTGCCCCCTCAGGTGGCGAGAAGCTGGGGTGGAGGCCAGCAGCGTCAGCAGCACAGTCACAGCACAGACTTGGAGCTGTGTGATAAAGCCCAGGAGAGGACCGTGCTGTAAGGATGCTCAGGGGAGCCCCACAGGCTGTGCCTGGGTACATCCTGCATCTGTTCCTGCGTTGGCCTGGGGTTTTACAGCACTTATGGGGAGAAAATGGCCTCTCACAATAACGTCACCAGAACTGGAGGAGATCATTAGCCCAGCCCCTTCACTGGACACCCAAATCCGCAGGCTGGCAGGGCTATCAGGGCAGGCCTTACAGGCACTGATGGTTGGTGTAGACCTCTTTGAAGATAGAAGAGTCTTGGTGGATATCAAGACTGTCCAGGAGTAGGTGGGTCCCCGGGAAAGAGTATCTCCGGTGCTCTACCCCTCTTTTGGGCCCACCTTATTCTCCCTCTCCCTTTATCAGATGTGATGGTCCTATGGAGTCTGCAGCCTTCAAGACAAGCCACTGCTGCCAGTCTGTGAAGGTGTTCCCCAACACCACGCCTGCCCCTGGCCGGGAACCAGCTCCCACAGTGGAAGAGTGGACCCATCAATGTCCCCGACCCCCACAGCTGAGAAGAGCTGAGAATGGCTCCAGAGGTTCAATACTCTTATACTCAGTACTCTTAGAGTGTTGGTCCTGGGGTCGTGCTGGGCATTGTCCCTTAGACAGCTCCACTTTGCAGTGCTAATTAAAGATGAGTTTCACAGACTCCTGCTCCAGCTAGTTTTAAACTGTGATGATCGGATCTGTCTCCTGAGTAGTTAGGATTATAGGCAGGAGAAACCAGACGCAGCTAGCTATTCTTGTAACCTGGATTTGGAAAAGGCTCATTTACAGTGATCAAAATTCTAACTGTATAAGAATTCTTGGGGCTGGGAATGTGGCTTAGTGGTAGAATACTTGCCTAGCATGCATGAAGCTCTGGGTTTGATTCCTCAGTATCAGATAAACAGAATAAGCTAGAAATGATGTTGTGGCTCAAGTGGTAGAGTGCTAGCCTTGAGCAAAAAAGCTCAGGGACAGTGCCCAGGCCCTGAATTCAAGCCCCAAGACTGGCAAAAAAAAAAAAATTCTCATATATCTACACGGACCTATTGCCATTTCAGCTCTACAAATAACCAATTTCATTAATTTCATGTATATCTGTTCAAAGTTTCTTAGAAAAGCAATACTCAAAGCTATGTGCCATGGCTCACTCCTGTAATCTTAGCTACTCAGGAAGCTGAGTCTGAGAATCATGGTTCGAAGCCAGCTTAAGCAGGAAAAGTCTGTGAGACTCTTATCTCCAATGAAACACCAAAAAAGCCACAAGTGGAACTGTGGCTCAAGTGTAGTTACCTTGAGCAAAATAGAAGAAAGAAAAGAAAAAAGGAAGGAAAGGAGAGAGAGAGGGAGAGAGAAAAAGAAAGAGAAAGAGAGACAGAGAGAGAGAGAAATAGAAAGAAAGAAAAGAGAGGGGGTGGGAATGGGAAGCAGGGAGGGAGAGAAGTGGGAGGGAGAGAAAGAGAGAGGATAATCAGAAAGAGAAGTTCCTAGAACCATCAGCCAAAGGAATCTTGCTCACAAATGTCCAATTTCTCTTAAAATTTGAAAGAAGTTTTTTTCCTAGAGCCCTTTTGTCACAACTTCCATGTGACTGTCTTCTCGAAGTTGCTCACTCTAAAGAAAATTGGTTCCAACGGTGCTCTTTGTCACAAGATCATCCACTCAGAAAAGAACCACAACTTCCTGCCTCATTTCCAGGTCTGAAAGAGAGCTAGGGTACAGATAGAGAAGCTTCGGGGGCCCCTCTCTTTATCTGGTCATTCATTTGTTGAACATTCCTAGATACCAGGCACGAGGCTGGGTCCTGAGAACATGAATCCATCCCTGAACTCAGGGCCAAAAGAAGACAAAATAGGCCAAAACTTTCATGAAGATGATTTTATTTTAGCTAATAAAACCCAAAACAAGAAGGGAATTAGTAAAAAGCCAAATGTTGGTGGTTCCTGCCCATAATTCTAGCAACTCAGGAGGCTGCAATCCCAAGATTGCAGATCGAAGCCATTCTGGGAAAAAATGTCCATGAGATTCTGAACTCCAAGCCACAAAAAGCTGGAAGTGAAGCTATGACTCAATGTACCTTGTCCAAAAAAGCTAAATGAGAATGTGAAGTCCTGAGTTCAAGATCCAGTACTGGCCAAAAAAAAAGGGGGGGAGGTAGAAGGGGAGGTGCAATAAATCATTTAGTCCTTGTTGCTAAAGTGTGCATTTATATTTACAGTGCTCAAAATTCTAATAACAATTCTCGTGTGTCTGCTTGGACGGATAGACCAGTCTTGATTCAAGCTTAAGTGATATCACGAGGTACATCTCTAGAATGCTTCTGGCTCTCGTCATCACCATGGACCAGCAGAAGTATGTCAGTGGTGCAAAAGTGGCAGGATACAAAATGATCGCATTCGCAATAGCCCCCAAAAGAATGAAATACTTAGGAATATACTTAACCAAAGATGTAAAGGAACTATTCAATGAAAACTATAAAAGCCTAATGAAAGAAATTAAAGAGGACACTAGGAAATGGAAAGACATCCCATGCTCATGGCTAGGGAGAATCAACGTAGTGAAAATGGCTATACTGCCAAAATTGATATACAAATTCAATGCAATCCCCATCAAAATCCCAAAGACATTCTTTACGGAAATGGAAGATATAATCCAAAGATTCATATGGAACAAGAAAAGACCTAGAATAGCCAAAACAATTCTAGGCAAAAAGAGCAATGCTGGTGGTATTACAATACCAGACTTCAAACTCTACTATAGAGCCATAATAACAAAAACTGCTTGGTACTGGCACAAAAACAGACCAGAAGATCAGTGGAATAGAATAGAAGACCCAGAAATAGAACCACATACCTATAGGCAACTTGTATTTGACAAAGGAGCCAAAGATATACAATGGAACAAACACAGTCTATTCAATTATTGGTGCTGGCAAAACTGGGCAGCCACATGCAGAAAAGTAAAAATTGACCCTAGCCTTTTGCCATGCATAAGCATTAACTCAAAGTGGATCAAAGACCTCATTGTCAGACCGGAAACCGTGAAACTGCTACATGATATAGTAGGAGAGACACTGGAACTCATAGGCACAGGCAAAAGATTCCTGAACAGAATCCCAGGGTCACAACAGATTGGAGAGAGACTTGATAAATGGGACTACCTAAAAATAAAAAGTTTCTGCACAGATGAAAGCATAGCCACTAAAGTATAGAGACAGCCAACCAATTGGGAAAGGATATTCACCAACAATACATCTGACAAATGCTTAATATCTAGTATCTATAGGGAACTCAAGAAACTAATCCTCCGAAAACCCAATAAACTATTCACTAAATGGGCAAGGGAACTAAAGAGAGACCTATCAGAAGAAGAGATTAAAATGGCAGAAAAGCATATGAGAAAATGTTCATCATCTATGGTCATAAAGGAAATGCAAATAAAAACAACCCTAAGATACCACCTTACCCCAACAAGGATGGCCAAGATTTTGAACTCAGACAATGACAGTTGCTGGCGGGGTTGTTGAAAAAAAGGAACCCTACTGCACTGCTGGTGGGAATGCAGACTAGTTCAGCCACTCTGGAAAGCAGTGTGGAGGTTCCTTAAAGAACTGAAAATAGACCTTCCCTATGATCCCGCCATACCACTTCTGGGCATCTATCCTGAACATCATGACCCAAGATATTATAAAGACATCTGCTCAGCTATGTTCATCTCTGCACTATTCACAATAGCCAGGCAATGGAAACAATCCAGATGCCCTACTGCAGATGAATGGATACAGAAAATGTGGTATATATACACAATGGAATTCTACATAGCCAACAGACGAGATAAAATAATGGCACTTTCAGGGAAGTGGATGAATCTAGAGCGAATCATGTTGAGTGAGACAAGTCAAGACCTAAGGAACAAAAGGCACATGGTATCCTTAATATGCGGCTATTAAATCCAAAGAGTACAAGAGCGAGGACTCAATAACTGCATACCCAAAGCTATGGACATGGTAATGGAAATACAAACATAACTAGATAGACATAAAAACCTATGACTCTATAGACATAACGTTTTATTTCATAAATTGATATGTTTCTATGACATACAAACCCTTAGCCTAATTTTGATTAAGTTCTAAATACTAAGTCCCAGAGATTGTAATTAGAGATTCCCTCATTGAACACTTGTTTGTTAAACTTGTCATTTAAAATATGATGTAAACATAAGCCATATAATGAATGATTGTTGTTCTTAAGGTACTATGTTATCTCTCATCTCTTTTGCTGTCCCTTGGTTATCTCATATTGTTACACTATCTCACTTTGTTACCTGATATATCGGATATATTTGTATTTGGTTATCTGAAATTGGATAGGGAACAGGGGTAAACAAGATGAGGGGTGGGGGTGGGGGGGAGGGAAATGGGGACCAAGACATGTGAAAGGGTATCAATGTATGGGAATTAATGCACCATCTATCTGGCAAATATCATGTAACCCTTCTATTAATTACAATAAAAAACCAAAATTTCCTTAACCTTGACTGGCAGATTTCCATCATTTTGTCCATTCATGAACCAGTCACCAAAGCTAAAGGGGATGGATGTACCAACTGGCCCAGCCTATAGCATGTGTTCCTCTCAGTACCTAAGAGTTGGGCTGGCATTATCCAACGCACACAAACAAACCTAGAGTCCTGGAGCTACACTTAAAACAGAGAGGCTGGGAGGCTATGGAGTAGGGCTTGCCCACCCCATGTAATTAAAAGGGAGGTGAATGACCAAAAGGCGCCATAGGACCTGGCCCATCATAAAGCACCAGCAATGTTCCTCAAGACAGAGCAGGCCTCTATGAAGGCTGTTGGTTTATAGTCAGGAAAAAGGAAACTGTCATAGGTCAGCCCAAAGGCAAGAGAGACAGGAAAGAATAGGTTTCCTTAAATAGCTACATTGTGACCAAGCCCAGAAAGGAAAGGGTAGAGATCAAGGGGAGTAAGTGATACAGAAAAGACGGACAGCCTCCGTGGACCAAGAAGCCACAAGATGGATCTGCCACAGTCCATCTAAGGAGAATTGTACTGCCCAGATTCACCCATCTGTTTCTTGGTGGACTGAGCATTTGGCCTATAGTCCACACTATGGCTAGGGTCCAGTGCTGTGAACAGGGTGATCCGATCTCACCCTCAAGCCTTACTTCTAGCTGCAATTATTAAGGAGTCCCCAGGGAGGAAAGGGGAGCCACAGGAGGATCCATTTCCAGCCAGAAGCCTATGTTTCCTCATTCTCACAGAGCATGCAGGGGAAGGCTGGCTTCAATTGTGAACCCAGAACCAGACACAGTATCTGGCCATCACTGTCCCCTGGATGCCCCCAGATGTGTGTACTGAGGCCACACAGGGGCTTTCCATAGGTGTGGGAATGGAAACAAGCATGGGGTGAGAGCAGGGATTTTGGGGGGCTAGGAGAACAGGGGTGATGGAGCGGGAGCAAACCAGCCTGAGCTGACTCTGGGCTCTGAAAGCTGCTGAATGCTCCAACTGTAGGGAAATATTTTCTAATTCTTCTGCCGAAGCCATGGACCATGTGACTTCATCAGCATCATGTATATGGAGTGGTAGAAAGAGCAAACAAGACAGACAAACACAACTACATCTACTGCCTTGTGTCTCTTATCTTCAGTCAGCCATTTTCTCCCCATTTCCTCTCTAATGTCTTTTTTATTTATATGCAAGCAGTCCACTTTACATACATATTTTGTTGTTGTCGTTTGTACCAGTACTGAGACTCTAACTCAGAGTCAGGACACTGACCCTTGGCTTTTTTATTGCTCGAGCAATTGAGCCATACCTCCACTTCTGGTTTTTTGGTGGTTAATTGGAAATAAGAGTCTTTGACATGAGAAAGGGTATCAATATTTGTGAAGTAATTTACCTTCTATCTGATGAATATAATGTAACCCTTCTACTAATTACAATAAAAATATATGAAAAAAATCTAGGACACAGAGGAAAAAAAAGAGTCTTACAGACTTTCGTGCCTGCGCTAGCTCTGAACTGCGATCCTCAGATCCTGGTCTCCTGAGTAGAGAGAATTACAAGCATGAGCCATCAGTGCACAGCTACGTGAATATTATTCATTAAAAGCTGTCTATTATTTTCTGGAAATGTATTTTAAAAAAGAAAGAAAGAAGATTATAACCTTATTTTCTAGTGCCAGAATCTTCCATAGATGCAAACTAAGTTGTTGGAGATAAGCTCCAATCCTCAAATGTCTCTCAGCGCTTTCTTGACCTCCTGTGTCTTCTGTCCACTGGTGGACAGTCAGCTTTCTTGGCTTAATCAGATGTTCATTGTGCACAGAGTACAGTTTTCTCGTCGCAGCTGCAAGCATACATCTGCGCTGGGACAGCAAGCAGCCAGGTTCACATCAATCATGTCTTTTGTGCAAGAAGACCCCAATAAAGGATAAAACTTCAGAGAGGCCCCCAATGTCCTCAGGAATATGCTTTATACTCAGGAACTCCCATCTGCATTTTTCCATTGGTCAGCTAGAAAATTACTCTCCTCCAAATCTACTCAGAATCTAACTTTAGAGACGAACTTCTTTCTCGCCCCTCATGGCAGAGCTGTGACTACCACTCAGGACTCAGTGCATAGCTTTTCCTTCATTTTGATCTCAATTTTCTATTTCTTGATACCAAAACTAGGTGAGGCCAGCACCATGCTTCCTGCCCATTGAAGCTGGGGCTAGAAGAAAAAACTGTGAGGAAAAACTAAAGGTATGGCTCCTGTGGTAGAGCTCCTGCCTTGCAAGAATGGAGCCTAGAGTTGAAAGAGAGGGCAAGAGAGAAGGAAGGGAAGGGAAAGGAGAAGGGAAAGTGGGAAAAGGGGGAACGAGAAGGGGGAAAGGGAAAGAGAGAGGGAGAGGGAGAGGGAGAAAAAGAAAGGAAGGAAGGAAGGAAAGAAGGAAGGAAGGAAGGAGAGAGAAGGTGGAAGAAGGAGGGAGGAAAAGAAGGTAGCAGAGTGCAGCAGGGACAGTAGGAGAGGGAGAGAGGAAAGGTAGAAGGAAAACTGGGAAGAAAAGGGAATAAAAGAGGGAAGGGAAGAGGAGGAAATGTTCTTAGATGGGCACAGTGGCTCATGCCACTGGAAGGATGCTTTCACATCATCTCATTTTATCCTTAATCCATGAGAAAAGTACTACTATTCCCACTGAGCAGCTATGAAAATGGACATGAGTGCTTATGGAAGTAGCCTAACACCAGATTCTGTATATACACATGTTTTAATTTTTGTACTGGTCCTGCGACTTGAACTGAGGGCCTGGTACTGTCTCTGAGCATTTTTTTTTTTGCTCAAGGCTACCACTCTACCACTTGAGCCACAGCTCCATTTCCACTTTGGGGGTAGTTAATTGAAGATAAGAGTCTCATTGACTTTCCTCCCTGAACTGGCATCTAGCTGTGATCCTTACATACCAGCCTTTTAAATAGTAGTAGGTGAGAGCCACCAGCTGCTGAGCCAGCTTCAGCACTTCTTAGGCGCATAAGAAGAGACTCCTCTGTACATTTGGCACAGGACTTGCCATATTACTTGATAGTTATGTCATTACACGTGCGCCTATTCCACTAGACGGCACACCTCCAGAAGCTCCCATTCTACCTTATTTCCTCGTGTCTCCCTGGATGCATGCACACATGAGACATAAGACATTGAGTAGATTCTTCCAGAGCTGATCAGTGCAAGAATGCACAGACGGTAGTAGGAAGCACCGGAGGCTCCCAGGGAGGAAAATCACGGCGGAAGAGGTGATTGGTACACAGAGAACGTTGTCATGTGGACAGGGAGGGGATGGCAAGGCTGGACCCAGAGGTAGGAAGGTCTAATTTTTTTCTACGCAAACTGTAAAAGGTAATAAGCAGGGCTCACACCTATAATCTTAGCTATTCAGGATGCTGAGATTTGAGGATCATGCTTCTGAGCCGGCCCAGGCAGGAGAGTCTATAATATTTTTAATCTCTATTTAGCTACCAAAAGACCAGAAATCGAGCTGTGGCTCAAGTGATAGAGCACCAGCCTTGAGTGAATAAGCTAAAGGACAGTGACCAGATCCTGAGCTTAAGCCCCAGTGCTGGCACGCATGCAGGCACATGCAGACACATGCAAACATACACGCACATGCATGCATATGTTTAGAAGAAATATGCTAGAGAAAATATTGCACTATGAGGATGTGGTTTCCTCCTGGATACCCCATAAGCTAAATTCCTTTTACTCCAAGCTACAGGTCTACCACTTGCCAAGGCAGGCCTATCCCCTGTCCCTGGTCATTGCAAAGCTAAATGGGCCTTTGGGTAAAGCCTAAAGGAGAAGATATCCTCCCAAATCATCAGCCAACGCCACCTCAAGTCCAGGAGATCAGAGACGGGCAGTGAGAAACGTTGTGAAGCTTAGCACCCCAGCTCTGGGGAGTGAGGAGCTCCCTTCAGTGTACAGAAACAGAACATCATGACCTGACCCGGGGAGGGCGGGGGTTCAGCAAACATTAGTGTGGAACCACTGGCAAATGGAGGACTTTGGGGAGCCATCAAAAGCTGCATGGCTGCAGCCCAGGTCTTGCTAACCCTGGTCTTGTCAGCTGGGCATCTTCTCCCAATGGTGACAAAAGCCACTGGGGAATGCTGAACAGGAGGTGACAGCCCTGAGATCACTCAGAGCTGGGGGGGGGGAGGAGGAATGAGGGGACAACAAGGAGAAGAGAAAAAAGAGGAAATTGAAGCAAAAGCTCTATAAGGGGTCTAACAGTAAGGAAGGAGTCAGGAGTCACTCTACACAGCTGAGCATGCATGGAAATAGTAAGTAAAGGAGAGGGGGCTGAGGGATGTTGCGGTGGCATGGGTGGTCTGATGGTTGTTGGCATATGACAGACAAAGAGGAAGAGGAAGTCCTTTTTGATCCAAGTCTCTACCCCCAGAGCAAGCTGGCTGGTGATGTCATTCTGCAGACTGAGGGGTGTGGGGAGAAGGTGGATAAAGAGGTCATTTTGTGAGGCCTGAGATGCTAACGTCTAAACATGCAGGAGGGGTGTGTGTGTGTGTGTGTGTGTGTGTGTGTGTGTGTGTGTGTGTGTGTGTGTGTGTGTGTGTGTGTGTGTGTGTGTGTGTGTGTGTGTGTGTGTGTGTGTGTGTGTGTGTGTGTGTGTGTGTGTGTGTGTGTGTGTGTGTGTGTGTGTGTGTGTGTGTGTGTCAGAGAGAGAGGGGGGGGGGGGAGAGAGAGAGCCGGGAAGAAAAAGTAAGGTGATGGGAAATAGGAAGGAACAATATTTCCCAGGCAAGAGAAGACTGGAATTAAACCCAGCATGACAGTGAGTCACTCGGGCAGTCTTTCTCTGCAGCCTCCCAGTGTTCGGGAACTCCAGCCCTTCTCACAAACATTCCAGAAAACTCTGGTTATAGGAGGGGGATGTGTGTCTTAATAACTTAATCCCTGCACGAGACATCCACTGCCACATGCTGCCCACGGGTTTCTCTTCCCTGCTCCCGCCAATGCCACTCATGTCTAGGACCACTCAAGTCTCGAAGCTATGCCTAGGTCCTGATACCAACTCCAAGAGCCTCCCTATGCCCTCAACCCACTGGGACCAGTGCCCAGCATCAAGAACATTGCTGGTTGCATTGAAAAGGAACAAATGCATATCAAGCAAGTGAAGTCCGATCAGATTAAAAACAGCTGACGAGAACACCAGGCGGTCCATCCCCACTCTAGCTCCTCTGCAGCCAAGTCCCAGCTGGGTTGGTCGAAGCTGATTCACTTAGCTCCCACCATTCTCCCACCACTGTCCCTGCTAAGGTTTGAACAACCCCTCCATCATCTCACATTAAAATGTAATTGCCATGGTGTGACCTTCAGGAGGTCTCTCTGAAGGGCCAGGAGTTTGGCCTAGTGGTAGAGTGCTTGCCTACCATGCATGAAGACCGGGTTCGATTCCTCGGTACCCCACACATAGAAAAAGCCTGAAGTGATGTTGTGGCTCAAGTGGTGGAGCTCTAGCCTTGAGAAATCCCAAGGACAGTGCTCAGGCCCTGAGTTCAAACCCCAGGACTGGCAAAAAAATAAAAAAGTTTGGATCCCCCTGGAATGGATGAATGCCATTGTAAGGAGTTGGTTACCACCAGGGCTAGCTGTCTACAAAAAGTTAAGTCCAACCATCCCTCCTCTCTTGCCTTGTTCACAACACTTTCTATAAAGCAATGCTGTGCACAAGGGCCTTCGTGGGATACTAGTGGGATGCTCTTGGACTTCACACACGACAGTAAAGTGAGAGGAAAGCAAGCAGTGAAGTCACAGAGCTGGTGAGGCAAAACCTAGGAAAGAAGCATTGCAGAGGACAGTGTGGGGAGATATGGCTGCCACACAGCAGCTCCCCTTTCCCCAGTAATAAGCTAGAACCATTGTTTCTCCAGCCTCCCTCTGTCCCCACACACTTCAGTACCTCACACACACATATGCACCTGCACACATAGAGATCAAACCCAGAGCCTCACATGTGCTAGGAAAGTACTTTACCCCTGAGCTATCACCCTCAATCCTCAGATGTCCTTAAATTATATTTCAAGTGGGATTTCCAGTGGCCATAATCCCAGCTACTCAGGAGGCTGAGATCTAAATATTGGGGTTTGAAGCCAGCCCAGGAAGGAAAAATCTGTGACTCTTACCTCCATAAACTACCAAAAAAAAAAAAAGCCAGAAGTGGTGCTGTGGCTCCGGTGGTAGGTTGGTAACCTCAAGTAAAAGCAGCTTGGGAATAGCTCCCAGGCTCTGAGTTCAAGCTCCAGGACTGGTACAAAGCAACACATTTTCTATTTCAGCCTAGCTGGTCTCTTGGCATGGGCCTGTGCCTGCTTTCTGGTACTCCTGTTTCCTTCCTTTCTGATGTGGTCTAGGGGTAATCTGGGTCCTTTTCTCTGCCAGAGCTCTGGCATGACAAATGCACTGTGGTGTGCATGTTGGGCTGAGTGGACCCATGACCTATCTTAAGTGAGTAGGAAAGAAGTTTGGGGCCCTGAGGACTTTGTAAAGACAATCTACTTTCTCTGGGTGGTCTATCCTGAGACTTCTTTAACTGAAAACATAAAATGTTGAGTGAAACAATGTTATTTAGGGTTCTGTGTCGGTTGAGGAGCTAATCTTAAACATGACACAGATGGTGTAGAAAGAGAGCACAGATCTCAAAAGAGGACCATTTCCTGGAGTTGGGGACACATGTGTCCTATAAATTGCAACCAGAAATGACAAGGCCAACAATGGTTTAACACCATTCAGGTAAAGAAGAAGAGAGAGGCTCCACAAAGAGTGAGAAGCCATGGGGGTAGGGGTGGGGGCGTGGTTCACTGCACCACAGAACAACAGGAAAGCCCAGTAGGAAGGACGGGAAGAAGCGAGCACCATATGGCGGGGCACAGGGGCGTCAAGAAGGACTCTGCATTGTCCGTGGCACACAGACATTTTCCCACTGGCACTGCCCAGTTGCGGCCAACTCAGATCCTCTCCTGCAGAGGACTCCTGGCTCCAAGAGGGGGAGGAAAGCCAACCCAGGAGAGGAGGGCAGCCAGCACGGCCCAGCTTGGTGGAGAGCTAGGAAGAGGAGCAGCCCCAGAGTTCAGTGGCTTTTTTTTTTCTTTTTTTTTTGCAGTTGTGGGGCTTGAACTCTGGGCCTGGGCGCTGTCCCTGAGCTCTGCAGCTCAAGGCTACTGCCCTACCCCTTGAACCACAGTGCCAATAAAGAAGATTTTTTTTATTAAATAATTTATTAACAATGATTTTTACATCATATTTGAAATGATGTGTTTAACAAACAAGTATTCAAGAAGGGAATCTCTATATACAATCACTGGCACTTAGATGTTAGATCATAATTAAAATTAGGCTGAGGGCTTGTATGTCCTAGATACATAATAATCTATGTAATAAAACATCATGTCTATAGAGTCATAAGTTTTTATGTCTATATAGTTGTGTTTATATTTCCTGTACCATGACCATAGCATTGGGTATGCAACTTTTGAGTCCTTGCTCTTGTACTGTTTAGATCTACGGATACCATGCACCTTTTGTTCCTTTGGTCTTGACTTGTCTCACTCAACATGATTCGCTCTAGATTCATTCACTTCCCTGCAAATGCCATTATTTTATCTTGTCTGTTGGCTACGTAGAATTGCATTATGTATATATATATATATATATATATATATCACATTTTCTGTATCTATTCATCTGCAGTAGGGCATCTGGATTGTTTCTATTGCCTGGCTATTGTGAATAGTGGAGAGATAAATATAGTTGACCAGGTGTCCTTATCATATCTTGGGTTATGATGTTCAGGGTAAATGCCCAGAAGTGGTATGGCAGGATCGTAGGGAAGGTCAATTTTCAGTTCTTTAAGAACCTCCACACTGCTTTCCATAGTGGCTGGACTAGTTTACAATCCCACCAGCAGTGCAGTAGGGTTCCTTTTTCTCCACAACCCCGCCAGCATCTGTCATTGTCTGAGTTCAAAATCTTGGCCATTCTTGTTGGGGTAAAGTGGTATCTTAGGGTTATTTTTATTTGCATTTCCTTTATGACCATGGATGAGGAATATTTTCTCATACGCTTTTCTGGCATTTAAATCTCAATAAAGAAGATTTTATATGTTTGTTTGTTTGTTTGTTTTTCCAGTCCTGGGCATTTAGCTCAGGGCCTGAGCACTGTCCTTAAGCTTTCTCAAGGCTAGAGTTCTCCCACTTGAGCCACAGCACCACTTCCAGCTTTTCTATGTATGTGGTAACGAGGAATTGAACCCAAGTCTTGATGCATGCTAGGCAAGCACTCTACCACTAGGCCAAACTCCTGGCCCCTCAGGGCTTTTAGACCAGGATGTCCCCATCCCTCTCAAGTGTCCAAATCTTAATTTCAGATTTCTCCTTTTATTTCTGGTGCATCTGGTTTTCCTAATTGCCATATGTACTTCAGAGGACTATAGACTTGTATTTGGAAAGGGAGATTTGATTTAAGTGCTTGGTATGTAGGTCCTGGGCAAATGTTAGGTCTTCCCAGGGAACATCTCACAGGAAGCAGCCTCCAGGAGGACTCCAGTTCAAAAACACCCAGAGCAGTGACGAGAAGGGAAGTTGGCCAAGAAGCAGGTCAGAAGCTGTCAAAGGCTAAGGAGCAGACAAGACTCCAGGCTCCCTAAGTGAAATACTGGAGCCATGTTTGAGAAGGAAACAGGGTTGCTGATGAGGACTTAGCTCAGACAAGCTGGACAGGTCCACAGAATACACCAAGAGCAAAATCCACGGCCTCCTTAGAAGAACTAAGCACCAGGTGGGTTAGATGAATCATCAGCCTGAGATTCTTGTGCTTGACACACACCCATGCACACCAGCTACCTTGATCCGCTCTGCCAGGGTGAGAATTGGCAGAAGGGTTGGGATGGAGAGAGGGAGGCTGGCATTGGGTGGGATAAGGAGGAAGACCCTGGTCTCCAGCTGTGGAAAAAAGGCTGAGAGACCATGTCTAAGACAGTGTCTGTTGAGTTGTGTGTAAGCTGCAGCCATAGCCCTTCCTGAAATTCCCATTCCTTTCCAATGAACCCCAAATGACAGAATTTAGTCAGACTGCCAGTGGCAGCTACCTGAGGTACGGGCGTGGTACCAGGAAGACGTAAACAGCCATTTTAATGGAGGAAGAGTGTGGTCCCCGAGCAGAGCTGGTTCCTGATAGAATCACCTGCGCACTGCAGCAAAAGCAAAACTGCCTGGTGCTCAGGCCATACCCCAAATCAATCAAAGCAGCCTGTCCAGGGTTAGTAAAGCTTCCCAGATGTTCAGAAAGTGAAGCCCAGATTAGAACCTCACCTTGAATTCTACTTTGCCTTTTTTCCAGCTTCCTGGCTCTGGGCAATTCAACCCAAGTGTGGTGGCTTCCTCTAGGGCTAGCACAGGCACATATAGAATGTTCCTGCAATCGGCATGAACACAGAAAACACTATTGCCTTGGAAAGGCAAGGTTTGGCAGGATCTAGATTGCTATCAGTTTACGGATCCATTTCCTGAGTAGGATTGAGTACATGCATCCTGTGTGGTTTGTTAAAGACCCCAGCATTTCAGACAGCAGGAAGCAATGGTTATGCTCCTGCAAGGCTGAGCAGCTTCTTTAAGAAACAAGGCCTCACCATTTCCATCCATACACAGAGATTTCAACGTCAGTTCTAATCATGCCTGATGATCACTTTCTCCATCTTCTACCTTCCTCACCTCTGCTGTTTCCTGGAATGCACCCGGTGTACCCTCCCACTCGAATTTCTACCTGACAACACTCTATTCCTAAATCAAGACACAACTCCAAGCAACAGAATAATGGCGGTAATACCCCTTTTATCCCTTTCTTCCACAATACACTTCTGGCTGTAGATTACATTTCTGAATCTCCCTTATAACCAGGTATAGCCAGATGACCAAAACCTAGCCAAAGCCAGGCTATGGCAGACATCTTTGGAGCTAGGTCTTTTTTGTTGTTGTTGTTGTGGGACTAGACCTTTGGGCCTGGGCGCTGTCTCTGAGCTCTTCAGCCCAAGGCTACCATCCTACCCCTGGACACAGCACCACTTTCAGCTTTTTTGGTGGTTAACTGGAGATAATTGTCTCACAGAGTTTTGTGCCCAGGCTGGCTTTGAACCATGATCCTCAGATCTCAGCCTCCTGAGTAGCTAGGATTATAAGTGTGAGCTACCAGCACCTGGCTGATAGGTCTTTTTTTAATTTTTTTTAAAATTTAGTTTATTGTTATTATGGAAGTGATGTGGAGAGGGGTTGCTTTTATATGAGTCAGGTAATGAGTACATTTCCTTTTGTACAGTGTCATCTGTTCCCTCATTCTCTCCATCTCTCGCTCCCATCTCCACCCACAAGGTGCATTGTTCACTTTCAAATATGTCCAGTGCTTCACTGCTATACATTTTCATCCTTTTTCCAAGGATTCTGAGCCCACCCCCACCTTCCCACATATGTGCATGTGAATACACTGTATAGAAGGTAAAGAGTACAGAGTCATCAGAAAATGAAAACAGTCTTTTGTTTTCCTATCTTTGGAATTTGTTTCAGTTATGTATATTATTTTCTATAAATATGAAGAGATATTTGGGCCTTGCACCTTTGGGATTCTCTCCTAAGACTATCCTCTTTGGGTTTCACTGTATGTGAGTATCTAGAATCCTGTGTAATTTGTCATATCCTAGTACATTTTAGACCTAACATGCACTGTTTGTCTCTATGATCTTGGCTTACCTCACTTAACATGATTTGTTCTAGTTCCATTCATTTCCCTGCAAATGCCATTATTTTATTCCTACCGGCTATGTAAAATTCCATTGTATATAGATACCACACTTTTTGGATCCACTCATCTATTGTGAGGCATCTGAGTAGTTTCTGTATCTTGGCTACTGTGAATAGTGCAGTGATGAACATGGCTGGGCAGGTATCCTTGTCATATCCTGGTTCATGAAGCCCAGGGTAAATGCCTAGAAGTGGTATGGCTGGGTCATAGGAAAGGTCTATGCTTAGATTTTTTGAGGAGCCTTCTAGTGGGGCTGGGTCTTAAGACATCAGTATGCAGGGACTAGGAGTTTGGCCTAGTTGTAGAATGCTTGCCTAGCATGCACAAAGACCAGAGTTTGATTCCTTGGTACCACAGACATAGAAAAAGCCAGAAGTGGTGTTGTGGCTCAAGTGGTAGAGCACTAAGCTTTGAGAAAGCCCAAGGACAGTAGTCAGGCCCTGAGTTCAAGCCCCAGGACTGGCAAAAAAAAAAATCAGTATGCATCTCCATTCTGGCTGAAATACCCATGTGACCTTGAGCAAGTACTCAGCATGTGGATGAGAACAATACCCTACAACAGGAGGGAACAAAGTCCTCGAGGTGTGGATGGATCGATTCCACATCAAGATCACTATGTTCATCCACACTGACACAGGAGAATTACACCTGAACGTCGGCCTTGCATAAGTACGATATTTGGAACCTCTGCACCCTGACTTGCTTAACCATGCATCATTTACTATGTGACACTGATTAGAGCTCTAGCTGCCAGATCCCGGAGACAACCTTCACGGTACTGTAGTGACCTCTGTGCAGGCAGAGCTGCTTTTAGTGAAATGCCAATCTTTTTGCTTTGTTTTAGTTTAGTTTGTTTTTTTAGAGTCTCACTGAACAGCTCAGGCAGGCCTTTAACTCAGTGTGGAGGCCAGGCACGCTCTGAATCCCATTATTCTCCTGCCTCCGCCTCCTGAGTGCTGGGTTATAGAGGTGGGTGGCCGACCTCCATTTCGTCTGACAGCCCCAAGGAATCAGCAGTGTCCTGCACCCAGAGGCCACCTGGTTGAAGAAATGAGTGAATCAACAGCAACTTCCCACTCAAATTCTCTTTTTAGACATGAGACAAAGATAGCAGCCAAAAGTCAACACACAGCATATTTACCCTGAAACCAGAAAGAAGGCAGCTGACAAATAAGAGGCCTGGAGCACTGAGCCGAGAACAGTAACTCTCCAGAAATAAGGTGTGTGGTTACCAAAGTCCAGAGAGAGTTCACTGCAAAACACAGTTGGTCCCTGAGGCCCTGTGAGCCAAAGTCCCTTCCTCCTCGCCAACCCCAGGCCCCTCAGAAGACCCTGAGAGAGATGGCCACAGGCTCCCAGGACCTAGACAACCAATCCTGCAGCCTAGATAACCCTGTCCCGACACTGTCCATAGAGCCAGGCCTGCAGAGAGACTTGGAGAGGCTGGGTTTGAAGTCCAGCTCTGCGGCCTACCTGTTGTACCACTTGCTACAAGGACCCATCTCTGTGCCTCCATTCCTCACCTGGGAAGAAGGTGGTCATGGAGTGAGTTTACACACGAAGGCACTTCAAATGAGGCCTCGCAAACAGGCCAGGGCAGTCACTGTCAGCTCCGCCAGCCTCATCCTCAACTTTGGAGGGAGAAAATTTCACACAATGCTTTGTACAATAGGTGCGTGGAATAAACAAAATACCCGTTTTCTAGATTTAAAAGAATTATCTCCAGGTATGGTGCATGATGATAGTGTCAGGCACTCGGGAAGCTGAGGCAGGAGAGTCACTCGAGCCCAAGAGTTCAAGGCAATCTGGACTAACATAGTGAGAAAGAGTCTTACCAAAAAAAAAGAAAGGAGGGGTGGGAGCGGGCTGGGAATGTGGTAGAATGCTTACCTAGCATGCATAAAGCCCTGGATTCAATTCCTCAGTGCCACAAAGACAGAAAAAGCCAGAAGTGGCGCCATGGCGTAAGTGGTAGAATACTAGCCTTGAGTAAAAGAAGCTCAGGCATAGTGCCCAGACTTGAACTGGCAATAATAATAATAATAATAATAATAATAATGAAGTGTGTGGGGCAAGGGGGGAGGAGTTGGTGGTTCCTACTTTGAATCCTAGTTATTCCAGAGGCTGAGATCAGAGGATCACAGTTTGAGGCCAGACTGAGGAAGGAATGTCTGTGAGACTCTTGCTCCAATTAATCGCCTAAAATAGGAAATGGAGCTGTGGCTCAAGTAGAAGAGCAAGTGCGTTAAGAGAGAGGAAAAAAAAAGAAAAGAGAAAAAGAAAAAAGCTCAAGGAAAGTACAAAGGCCTTGAGTGCAAGCCCAAAAGAAAAAGATGTGTGTCGGTGGGGGAGGGATAAAAATGTATCTTGAGGCTCAAAGGACACACATGGTCAGCCAGGAGTCACAGTGAGAGACAGGATGAGGGCTACCTCAGGCGTCCTGGCCTGAGAAAAAGACAGTAGTGGTGAGACAGTAAGGGCAGCAACACAAAGAGGAGCAGAGAACCACAGAGTGCCGCAGCAGCGGTGACTGTTTCATCATGTCTGATTTTCAGGGCTCCCGCCCCTCTGCAGCCTCTGCTAGGTGCTCTCTTCCTGGAGCCTGGGCTCAGCAAATTACTGAAGAGCCTAAGAAAGAGCTGCAGCTGCATTCTGTCCTCCTGCAGCACTCAACTGGGAAGTCTTTAGGGGGTCCTCCCTGCCTGCCCCCAGCCTCTCCCAGGCTCCGATTCCAGCTGGACACCAAGTAGCTGAGACTAGACACTGCCAGGCTGAGTCCAGGCCAAGAAGATGGGGTGGGGGAGGTTGGGATGACACCAGGAATACGTTTGGATGTTAGCTAATGAAAATGGATGAAGAACAGGTGAAGAGCGCTGAAAGACACAGGTGAATTGTGAGCCAATGTTCGTAAGGGAAGGGATGGAAGAGGAGGCATAAAGGAAAAGAGAAAAAGTGAGCAGAACACAAGGGCACCGATGATGGCCTGGCCCTTCCTTTAGGGTAATGGTAGGAATCTGCCAGGCTGTGTGTGGATGGGAAAGGGGGAGGGGGAGGGGAAGGACAGGAGAGGGGGAGGAGAGGGGGAGGGGAAGAAGGTGATTATTTGTGTACAATTGTGAGACTGCAGGCCAGATTGTGAGAGAATGAACAGAAGGACATTGAACGTCGAGACATAGAGTAATGAAATGACTGAAGGGAGGAGAAAAAGAAAAGACTGGGAGGGAAAACCAGATGAGGGCAGCAACACAAAGAGACCGACAGCAGAGAACCATGGTGTGCCTATGACTGTTTCCCCATGTCAGATTTTCAGGGTCCTCACCACCACCCCTGTGATAAAGGAGACATATGAGCGCTTCTCTCCCTGAGGAAACTCCTTCAGGAAAGCACTGAAATGCTCTGCTTGCTGAGTGCTGACCAGTATCCTCCAGCTTCTAATCCTGGCTGACTTCCCATCCTCACTTTTCCTTATTTGATAAGTTCTCCCTCTTCCCTCAGCACTATTTTCTGTTTGTTTCCCAGAAGGAAGACAAGGTGTCCCACGGCCTGAACAGGTAACACTCTGTGGTCCACAGCCCAGGGAGGGCGTTTGCAAGAGCTCACATACCACCACCATCCATCCATTGGAGAGTCATCAGAATGGAGGTCCAGACGCCCTTGGGCCCAAGGCCAAGACCTGGCCACCTATGGTGGGGTGCTCTTGACATCCACCCCATTGTCAAGACCCAGTGAACACAGAAGGGATAGACACCCATGGTCCTATCTGACTAAGAAGACAGCTGTCCCTGGAGACCACTGGCTGTGGACTTCCACCAGCCAGCCATGGCCTCTGGCCTGCTATTCCCAGCCCTGTGTCCCACACTCGAAGGGCCCCTTAGAGCTTGGCAGCCCCACACTTTACCCCATGAACTTCCTCTGGGGTCAGGCAGGACTCCAGGCTGGGTTCCGCCCCCACCCTCCTCTGGACTCCAAGAGAAACTTGAGCCAAGTGGCCTTGGCCTTGGAGCCCAGTGGCCCCTTTCAGCAGCTTTGACTGGGGAGACTCCAGATTCCAGTCCCTTTCCATGGGCTTGAGGATCCCTGAACCCCAAAGCCTCCAATCCCACCCCAGCCTCTGCACAGACCCAGCATGGCATCAACACAGCGGGCTGCTCTGGGCAAAGGCTTTCCCTTCTCTGTCTTTGGGGCTCAAAGCCAATGCCATGTCTTGTTCTACCTGCATTCCCAGCAGGCTGGGCACGCGGGCGCCTGGTAAACATTCTTAGTGGATAGTTTTTCAGTTTCTAATTTCTGGTATTTTGAAACTATTTTTTAAATCCTCTTAGCTCAACCTGAATACCACATGATCTCTTCTTACCTGTGGTAGAATGGCACAGGCCCGAGGCGCTGGGAGACCACTTTGTTGCTTCTGGAGTGAGATGCGAGGGGCTATCCCACTGCAGTGCGGCGGCTTCTGCCACCTTGGCCACTGCTTCTCTCCACGATGCTGATTACCAGCCATAGCACACACGCTTTCTGGAGGCAGAAGTCTGCAATGAAAGTGTCAGCAGGGCTGGCCTCCCCTCCAGAGGCCATGTTCTTCACCTCTTCCCACACCTGGTGGCTTCTGGTTTCCTGCGCTTGTGGCCACATCACTCCCGTTTCTGGCTCTCTAGTCACACTGCCTTCTCTTCTGTGTCACATCAAGTCGCTCCCTCCTCCATCTCACAAGGGTACATGTGATTGCATTTGGGGCCCGCCTGGAGAACCCAGGCTGTCCTGCTCATCTTGAGACCTTTAATCACGCCTGCAAAGTCCCTACTTGTCGTTCTACACTCACAGGTTGTCGAAATTGACTACTTAGGAGCCATTGTTTAAGCCAACACACCTGATTACATAAACAATAGACACAAAAACCATCTAAACCCTCCCTGGCCCTAAATCCATACCCTCTATGCCAGACAGCAGACGCCACCAAGAGACACAGCAAGCAAGAATTGAGGAAGGGAGTGGATCTATGAAGCGGGAAGAGCACCAGGCTGAGAGTCCTGGTCTTTAAGGTCAGGCTGCCCTTGCCAGAGCTGTTGTTCCATCCACTGCCTTTCCTGAGCGCTTACCACATGCTCAGAGGCTAGTCGGCATGTGGACAGTGTCCTAGCTATGAAAAAGTGAGAACAGTGCATACAATAGCACAGGGCTGAAGACCGAGCCTGATTCAAAGTGAGCGCCCAGCAAATTCTGTTATTAATTTTTCCATATGCAGGTGTGTTCAGGAGGTAATATGAAGCCTGCACAAAATATAGCCATCTCAGGTTTAGATCCCATCCTGTGAAGGCACTATAACTAGAAATATGTCAGCAACTCCCTCTGAGCCCAAATTAATGTGAAGAGACCCCCTCTTCCATCCCCTACAGGCAATTAATCTCATGTAGCCTAAAAAAATAACCCAGACCCATTTCCTAGATGGATGCTTAATTTTAATTATATTCTAAAACCTAAGTGCCAGTGATTGTATTCCCTTCTTAAATTCCTGTTTGTTAAACATGACATTTGAAATAGGATGTAAAAATCAATGTTAATAAATTCTTTAATAAAAAAAATAACCAGACCCCATAGGAACTTACTCAACTCAGGAAATTCCTGAGCAAGCTGTGGACTGTAAGTTCCTGATATCAGAACAAAGGCAAGAAACCAGGTGGAAATGTTACAATTTTATTGGCCACCTGCATGTGGTCAGTTTGTGCCTTATGGTCGATTTACTATAAAAACCCTGCTAACTGAAGGGTCGGGGCTCTCAATTCTGACCAGCTGTGTCAGTGACAGTTGTGAGCCCAGGCTCGAGCTTGCAATAAAAGACTCTCGATGCTTACATCTGATTTGGCTCCCTAGGGTCTTTGGGGACCCCAAATCTGAGCATTACAGTAGGGTTTGTTAATATCTAGCCATATTAAGTGTGGGAAAGTTTAAACAATGTAGACACGGGAGTCAAATGGGGGGAGGGAGAGAGAGAGCGTTCCTTCTTACCTTACTTGATTTTACAGGGGAAAAAGTAGGGCAGAAAGCTTAAGATCCCCTAGACAGAGTGGAAAACAGATCCGTGAGTTGTCCCCCCATTCCCTGACTTCTTATCTCTAGGGAAACCCCTCCATTCAAACCCCAGTACTGAAAAAAAAAAAACACTGTGCATGAAATCAGATAGAATGGGAGAGTGGGGAATGTTTTTACACAACATAACCTATCCCTTACCTAAACAAACACCTAAATCTTCAGATGAATTGCTTTCCCACCATTCATTTTCCAATCCAAGTTTCTTAGAGCTGTCTATAGCCTTACCTGACATGGCCCTATGGGCTTTCTAGAGAACTTAAGAGAGCTCAGACTCTCAAGTTTGTCCTGTGGTTTGTCCATCACGCTTGATCTAATTAATGTTAGGGTTCTTTTCGTTTCATTTCATGACTAATTTTCAGAGGGATGTAAATGTTGAGATATTTTCCTGCCTTGGTTACCCTATGACAAAGTAGCAGACAAAATCCTGGTGGGAGAAAAGTCTGTGGGGCAGCAAGGTCATCAAAGTCCCCAGTTGTTTCCCATTCTTCTCACTTCCTCTCTGACATTGTGTTGACTTAGGATCTCAGGATAGCTGCAGGTAGCACATGCAGTCTCAATAAAGTCCAGGAGTAAAACAGAACTGCCTCTGACTCATGAACAAGGAAACCATTCCCAGAAGCCTTTTCAAACTCTTCTCTTCATGCTTCATTTGGTCCTAATGGGTCCTACTAGATCCAGTCCTAAACCAATCACTGGCAAGAAAAATGGAGTCACCACCACGGGCTTCATGATCAAGATTTGTTCTCTAGGGTGAGGGAAGTCTAATGTCTGTGTCAGGAAGGGCAGATCCTCTCCAGAAGGAGGAAGCAGGGACCCGGGAAGCTCCTGAGGCAGCCTCCCTGGCCTTTTGCTCCCTGGTTCTCCTGCCTCTCTGGCCATTCTTTCTTGATATCTCCTCCTCTTCTGAGATCACTTTGAGTTTTATTTCCCTGAGGGTTTTATGCCAAGACCTTATTCATTTATTTATTTACTTATTTTTGGACAAAGTGTCACTATGTAGTCCAGGCTGGCTTTGAACTCACAGTCCTCCTGGCCCAGCCTCATGTGGATCACAGGCATGCGCCATCACACCCAGTTCACTTTGCCTGTTTCACAGCCTCTCCCTGGCCATCTATCTCATAGGCCCTAATGATTTTCATCTCCATCCTTGCCTCCAGAAGCCAGGTCCAGGCCTCCTGCTCTGCCCTCTTGTGTGAGGCTCCCCTCCCCTCCCCACCCCTTCCCCTTATCCTAGTCTCAGGACTCAGCTACTCATGGCATAGACAAGGAAGTGATCCTGCCCTGCCAGCCCCAGCCACCACCTGGGCATGCTCCTCGTGAGGCAGAGGCCGGGTAGGAGATCCCCTCCCACTCCAGTCACCTTGGTCCCCAAGCCCTAACTCCAGCCTGAAATCTCAGACATGCCCCTCCTCCTGTCCTCGTGGCCACTGCCACCTTTCAACGCCAATGCTGCTGTCACAGCAGTTGTGGCTTCCTCATTCACCCCACCCAACACAGCCACCAGACCTGTCTATGCAAGCCACAGGTCAAGGTGTGGTCCCCTTATCCACTACCTCAGGCCTCTGGGAATGCCCACTGGCCTCCCGCAAGCCTGCTTTCCTGTGTCCTCACCTCACCCCACAACACAGCATGGAACTTCCACAGCACAGCACTTCTTGGAATCTTTGCCGTTTCTCCAGTCTGCGGTACCTTACAAAGTGTGTCAGGGGCGGGGGGGGGGGGGCGTGGGCATGTGTACGTGCTCATGCAGTGTATATGATATGGGGTAGTTTTTGTTTGGCTGGTTGATTTTGTTACTGCCGTTGTCTTAAAACAAGGTCTCACTGTGTAGTACAGGATACCCTAGAACTTGCATATAGCCCAGACTGGCCTTGAACTCACAATGCTCCAGCCATAATTTCCCAATTATTAACATTACAGGCATATACCACCATACTCAGCTCTAATAATGTCTTATTCTTCCCTTAAAAACCCGGTTTAGTTATCACCTCCCCAAGAAAGCCTTCTGAGATTCCCTCCTGATAAAGTTCACCAGTGTCTCTTCTGTAAAACAGCTTTCTTCCCTCACTCAGTAACCACTTACTAGACACCGGACGCTTCAAGGAACAAGACAGGCACCCTCCCTTGTCCTGTGGGACAGCAGCCAGGGAAACATGTATGAGATTATCAAACAAGAGCAGCTGACATGATGAGGGGATCAGCAAGACTCCAGGGAGAACCTAGGGACAAGGAGAGCTTGTCCGATAAGGAGAGAGATGGGCTTGGGATCAGGAGACGCAAGGCCCCCAGGAGGGAAACTGTGCACAAATAAGAGGACATCAAGGCTGAACTTTATCCTCTCTTCTTTGGTTGGGTCTCCAGTTCTAATTCACCTATTGCTCCCCGGTAAAAGGAGTCTCTCCAACGTGGCTCCATAGCTGACTCACTTCTACCACCTGCCTACCATGCAGCCAGCAGCACAGGCCAGCACAGGATTTCCGCTGAACAGAAGCTGTTAGACGTAAGGCACCAGTCTCCCTGCGCAGGCCCAGAACCAAGACACAGGCAAACCCAAGAGCACTGGAATCCCATTCAGGACTCTGCTAGCATTCCACAGTAGCAGTTCATGATGACAGCCCATCAGAGAAGAGGACCTAGTGGTACAGGCCTACAATCCCTGCTTCTCGGAACTGTGGGTTAAAGCCAACCTAGGAAATTTAGAATCTGTCTCAAAATAAAATGTAAAGGGTGAGGATATAGCTCAGTACTAGAGAACTTGTTAGTTATACAGGAAGCCCTGGGTTTAAGTCCCAGTACCAGAAAAAATAAAAAAAAGCTATTAGGTATAGCCACACTTGTAATCCTAGGATTACATGATCCTAGGATCATAGTTCAAAGCCACTCCAGGCAGGAAAGCCCATGAAACTTTATCTCCAATTAACTAGCAAAAAAAAAAGAAAAGAAAAGAAAGAAAAATAGCTGGAAGTGGAGTTGTAGCTAAAGTGGTAGAGTGCTAGCCTGGAGCCCAAAAGCTTAGGGGTAGCACCCAGGTCCTGAGTTCAAGCCCCAGGACCTGCACCAAAAATAAAGATAGGTAGCGACATTGCCAGGATTCCTGAGAGACTGAGGTGAGATTCCCATCTGGGCGGTGCACAGCTACACGTGGATTCTGTGCCTACCATGTCCCCTTCTCCCCTTGCGCCATCCAGCTAGGTGTTAGCAGAGGTCCTGGAATTACATACCTGAAAAACAAGACCTCAAGGGGAACCCTGTCCGCGCTGTTTTCCCTACCCAGCTCCCAGGCCAGGACGGCCTCTCAAGGGTGGTTCAGGCTGAGGGAGCCGGCCGGAGGCAAAGCCACGAGCTGGACGCACATGTCAGGTGCATAGCGTTTTTCAGACGCTTTAGCCTTCCTCACCCGGGGATCTCTCGGCAGTGGGAGACACCTGTTCATGATGTGTCACTGAGCAACAAGGAGCTCAGTTTATGAGAACATCTGGACCGGAGGGAAAAAGTCTGGATCATACAAGTCTCCACAAAACAAGCACAAAACCCCAAAATAGCTGAGGAAATTATGTGGACAACTGAAAGCACAGGTCCCCCAGTAAGTGGGGAGGGGGGAGTGGAGGGGGGGCTGTGCTGAAAAACTCAGTCATCCAGCCCTCTCCATTTGCTTACAATTCCGTGGTTGGGGTCTAGGCAGGCACAGCATCTGTGGGCCTACCCCGGGGTTTAACCTGCCAACCTAGAGCTCCATCCTGTGCCTCTGACTGCCGCAGGGTGGTTAGTAGCCTGCTCTTCTGAGTCAATGTACCATGCTCTACTCCTGCACCTGCCTCTCCCTACCCAGAAGACAGGGGCTTACCCAAACCACTCCCCGACCCCAGGGAAGAGGCGTGGCAGGAAGGCTTCTCCTCCCTCTCTCTTTTATAGAGCTGCACCACAAGCAGAACTGGCCTGGGCAGGGTAGGAGAAGGGAAGGGGGAGGATAGGGCAGGGCAGGGCAGGGCAGGGCAGAGGAGGGCAGGGGAAGGGCAGGGCAGCTGAAGGTCTGTGGCAGGCGAGACCTCTCAGCCAGCTCAGCTGATCTTTCCTGGTTCTCAGGCTTTCTGGTGTCCTGCAGGTTTTCCACCCAGGCATGACAGCCTTCCCCAGGCGCCCCAGTCCACCATGGCTTTCTCAGAGCTGGAAAGAAGTATGGGGGAGCAGGTGTTCTCCCAGCCCCTGCTGTCCTCAGTGACTAAGTGACCTGGCTTCTTTGTGCTTTCCTCTTTGGGGGGAGCATGACAAGTACACATGACCCTCCACACAGCTAACCACTACCCTGCAGTTTCTCCACATGCCACTGAGGTCAGAGAGAAACGTAAGGACACAGGGAAAACAAAGTAAATGACATATATATATATATATATATATACATATATATTCATATATATGGGCCAAACTCGAGAATTAAAGCCAGAAAGAGAAAACTGAAAACCCAGAGCAGTAATCTCTCCTCCCCTCCCTCTCCTCTTCTTAGATGCTAAATAAATGAGTAGAATAGGGAGATACAAAATCACTCAAGCCACAGCACCACTTCTGACTTTTTCTATGTATGTGGTACCAAGGAATTGAACCCGGGTCTTCATGCATGCTAGGCAAGCACTCTACCACAAGGCCAAACTCCTAGCCAGAAGATTAATTTCTACTTATTCATTCAACTATTTTCATTTTAATTTTTCTAGCCCTGGAGCTTGAACTATGGGCCTGCGTGCTGACCCTGATCTTCTGTTATTCAAGGTCGGCACTCTACCACTTGACCCACATGCCACTTCCAGCTTTTTCTGAGTAGTTTATTAGAGACAAGAGACTAATAGACTTTCCTGCTCCAGGCTGGCTTTGAACCACAATCTCTAGATCTCATCCTCCTGAGCAGCTAGGATTATAGGTGTGATCCTGGCTCTCAACAAATAGTTCCTGGATGTCAGGCAGTGTGGTAGATACTGAGACACAACCAGGAGCCTGGAAAATCCTGCCCTGTGGGGCCCCAGTACAATGAGGTGATGAATTGAAGGAGCTGTGCTCTGAATAGTCATGGAGGACAGAATGGCAGCCTTGCAAAAGAACCATGTCCACATCCTTGGGCCTTGGCAGGGACTGGGCTGGCCACAGGATGATGGAAACTGGAGCACAAGAGATTCCTTCCTTTCGTTCCCTGGAGGGCCAAGTACAAACTACAGGCAGCCCAGGGTATCCCAGAAATGGCTGAGTCCATACCATGTCACTGGAACACTATCCACAGTAGCCAACAAGGCACATGGCCCAGATGCCCAACAACTGATCAAGAAAACACAATTGATACCCACGTTGGCCCACAACGTGGGAATGACGTCACTGACAGGCAAAGGAATGGAAACAGAGACCAGCAGTGAAGTAAGCCTTTCCTCATATGTAGAAGCCAGACCTAAAAGACAAATATATGCATTAACGCACACATGAGCAGAGGCGCATGCACACGCACATGTGTAACATGTTTGTGAATATGGGATGGTTCCAGGCATTTAGGAGAAGGGAGAAAGGAAAAGAATGACTGAGGGTGAATGACATGAATGAACCATGTGTCTTTGTCTGAAAGGGGGAGCGGGGGATGGGCGTCATGGAACTGGCTGATGACTGTTGAATACTGGGGGTGGGTGGAGGGATGGGAAAAGAGAGTAATGGCATTAATCTGATTACAGTACAAGTATGCATGTGTGAAATACCATGGTGAACGCCCTTCAGACAAAAAATATACACTTACAAAAGAGAATGACAAGAATGTGGAGCAGGTGAACGGGGGTGGAGACAGGGCAAGCATTCGGGGTACATGTGAGACTACAGAACCACGACACCTGCTGAAATAGTTGTTAGAAGAGGGTTTGGAGGAAGTGAGATGGGGGGAGTTGTTCATATTTTTTTTTTAGAAAAAGAAGGACATTTTTTAAGAAAGAGAAAGAGCCTCATTCCTAGGGAAGACCCCTTAGGAGAAGTGTCTAGAAGGAGTGGGTCTTGGAAGTGACCCGAAACTCCAGGGCCAGGTCATGGCTGGTAAAAGCATGTTGGGGCAGGAGCTGCTCCAGCTCACAGGCAGCCTGCCCACGTGCCGCTCGCCACACTGGGCAGCTGGTGACCTCACAGAACCACCTGTGTGGTGCATTCCAGAATGGGCCATCCATCAGACTGGGTAAGCTTTCTAGCACCAACCTGGCATTAGCAGATACCTGAGTCTGCAAAATATCTGCTGACCATGGTCGCAGGACTCTGTCTGAACCTCCTGGAGGAGTCAGGTTGGGCAGGGTGAGGGAGGAGACCAGAGAGCCATGTTCTACGCCTCCCTTACCTCATCCCTTACCACGGCATCTGGGCATCTCCCCAGCTCCTGGGGCCCTGCTTCTCACAGACTGCCTAGCATTCCTTCCTTCCATCTATTCTGAAGATTGAATGGGACATCAGACAGTAATTCACTGTCACAGATAGGAGGAACTGGCCAAGTCTGGTATCACATCTATCATTCCAGCTCTTGGGAAGCTGAGAATGGGAAGTTC
Organism: Megascapheus bottae; assembly: GCF_031878675.1. NCBI lineage: Eukaryota > Metazoa > Chordata > Mammalia > Rodentia > Geomyidae > Megascapheus > Megascapheus bottae. Next base: position 36,780,977 of record NC_143517.1, on the reverse strand, counting down.
AAGACTAGCCTGAGCCTTGTAGTGAAACCTTATCTCAAAAAAAAAAAAACCAAAAAACCCAGCACAGCACAACCAGATAAGTGATAAGTGTTATGTACTAAGCCCAGGTTAAGTGATATTTTTAATTATTGACATTTATTCTGTTGCCTCTGGAAGCCTTGTCTACACACACACACACACACACACACACACACACACACACACACACACAATCTCCCCTTTGTAGTGTTTCAGTAACTTCAACTGTGTCTTAGCTGACTCACCACCCCATTTTTTCCACCTCCAACCATCCCAGGCTTACAGCTCCATAGCAGCTGCCAGAGTGGGGGGTGTGTAATAAAGAAATTGACTCTACTCAGAGAGAGGTCTGGCCTTTGGCCTCTGCTCCAGAGAGAGTTTGCTAAGCCCTGGAAAGTCCTGTCTGATATAGACGACCTTTGTTGGTCTGGATGAGCTTTGACCCCATTGGAGAGTTTAAGGATGTGATTGATGGTGGCACTTTGGGCCATACGCTATTAGCGCCACCACCCAGAAGAACTAGAGAGTGAGAAAATCATCAAGAAAGGTCATCTATTGGGGTTGGGGGGAGGGAAATGGGGACCAAGACATGAGAAAGGGTATCAATGTATGTGAATTAATGCACCTTCTACCTGGCGAATATAATGTAACCCTTCTATTACAATAAAAAATATATGGGAAAAAAAAGAAAGGTCATCAATTGTATCTACCTGAGACCCAATAAAAACTCTGGACACCAAGGCTCAAGGGAACATTCTTGGTGACAACGTTCTGTGTATGTTGTTGAATATCATTGCCAGGAAAGGTGGGCACTGCCCATGACTTTACTACAAGGGGCACCAGCAGATTCACTGTTGGCATTAAGGTTCCATGCCCCTCAGAATAACTGCCTCTGGTTAATTCTGTAAGTCCTTCTAGTGACTTGCCAAGCCTGAAGCTTGTCGTGGGCCAAAAACTTACAAATGGCAAGAGAAATAATGGAGGTCTTGGTCTATCCTTGTACTCTCTGGGTCTTAACTTTCTTGTACTGTGGATTCTTGTGGTACCCTGGTAAGGCCTGTAGATCTTCTCTGAGGGTCACAGTCTTCAATTTACAAAGTCAAAGGTACAGCATTCAAAGAACTAGTTATTAAATGATTACTTCTAGCAGCAGGTTTAATATTTAATGTTATTTTGAAGGACCAACGGATATGACCAATATTTCAGGATACCCATAACAACTATAAAGAGATATGGATTTGTTTGTATATGAAAATATACTTTGTGTCAGGCATGGTGACTCACGCCTGTAATCCTAGCTACTCAGGAGGCTGAGATCTGAGGATCAAGGTTCAAAGACAGCACGGGCACTAAAGACCGTGAGACTCTTATTTCCAATTAATCACTAGAAAACCAGAAGTGGTGGTGTGGCTCTCGGGGTAGGGTAGTAGCCTTGGGCTGAAGAGCTCAGGGACAGCGCCCAGGCCCAGAGTTCAAGCCCTATGACCAAAAAAAAAAAATATATATATATATATATAGATACACACACTTTGTTGCCTCCAATCATAACTGAAGAGGATTCAATATCAATTAGATGATATGCTTCTTGCTTCACAGACCAAGAAAAAAATACTTAGAGAGTTCAAGCAACTTCCTCAAATTACAATGGGTAGAACGATCTAGATCTTTTTGACTCATAACAGAATATTTTAAAAAAAGGAAAAAGTCAGAACAGCAGTCTAGAAACCAAGATGGCTGTGTTCAGATCTTCTGTGGTCCCTCTGTGTTCAGGAGAAATGGCTGACCTCCGAGTAGAAATAGAGAGGGGTCAGTACTAGGTTCTGCCCAGTGTAGACTGACGAGTCAATGACTGGCATGGCTCCAGGGAACTTCCTGTGTCATGTTCACACCCCAGAACCATGGGTTTCAGAAGATGAACCTGCTCAGTAATGAACTCCCTGGTTTCTCTGATGACACCCTTCCTCTGTGCACAGAGAAGCCAGATGACCACAGAGGCTGCCACTCTCCTTAGTACCAGTCCTGCTTGAGCTTTATCAGAAAGAAGAAGGAAGGAAGGAAGGGAAAAAAAATCAATAAAACAAAGTAAAAACCAGTAGGCAGCAGATTCTACACAGCAGCTCTAGGCAGAAAAGTTCTCTGCAGACAGCAGTGAGAGTTCCGGAGCCACCCCGAAGGACCTAGGCTTCCTTCCACACCCACGCGGCAGCTGGGACCACTGTCTGGGGAGGCTGGAGGGAGGCTGGAGGGCTCTGCCCATCCAGATAGATGAACACCAGCTACCACTCACTCTGATCCATTCCCCCTTTCCTCCCACCCACAAAGAAGGCAAATTTCCAGAAACCCACTAAAACTCTGCAGGTGTTTTTAAACTTAGTAGGGATCTTTTGCAGTTTACAATGCATTTCCATATGTCAATGCACATCTATTCTTACACAAAGTCTGAGAAGTGTGGGTTAGTGTGGCTGTCCATTTGGAAGATGAGGAAACAGACTCTAGAAGACAAGGTGAAATGCCACCACACCACATATAGCAAGTAACATCAAAAACAAACAAACAAAAAAACCCTAGACCTGAGAAATTCCACTAAGCCAAAATACTTCCCCACTGTGCCAGCACCTCTTGGAGCGCCCATTCATCCTTAAGAGGTTCCTGGGTTTGGTATGGAACTTTGGCCTAGTGGTAGAGTGCTTGCCTAGCATGCACAAAGACCAGGGTTTGATTCCTCAGTACCACATATATAGAAAAAGCCAGAAGTGGTGCTGCAGCGCAAGTGGTAGAGCTCTAGCCTTGAGAAAGCCCAAGGACGGTGCTCAGACCCTGAGTTCAAGCCCCAGGACTGACAAAAAAAAAAGAGGTTCTCAGGTTGGTAAGAAGCCAACACAGAATACAAATGGATATCCAGCCTACTCCTATAATCCTAGTCGCTCAGCTGAAATCTACAGTCAAGGTTCAAAGCCAGCCAGGACAGTAAAGTCTTGGAGCTTCCAATGCCAAAAGAACTAGTAAAAAGTGGAAAGGCTGACAACGCTCATGCCACTCAGGGGGTGGAGATCTGGGAATCACAGCTCAAAGCCATCCTGGGCAGGAAAGGCTGTGGGATTCTATTCCCAGTATGCTGTAGCTCAGGTGGTAGAGTGCGAGCCTTCAACAAAAGCAGCTCAGGGGGCAGCACCCAGGCCCTGAGTTCAAGGACTCCAGGGCTAGCTCATGCAAAAAGTGCAGGGCTTGGAGATATGGTTCAAGGGTTCAAGGAGTGGAGCACAAAGTAAGCAAACAGGCTGAACAGGCATAAATGGCTGAGGGAAAACCCTGTTACCATCCCCAAACAGAAAATAACCAATAGATCTCTGGATCCGCTCATACAGGACAGAGGGACTGGACTTTGTCCACCCTACCCAGCTTTCTCTCACTCCTCACCTCCCTGATAATTACTGTTAGAGAAACTAAGGCTGTTAGAAACCCCCCAACATTTTGGTCAGCATGCACCTACGAGGAACAAGTAGAGGCAGCTAAAATGAGAAGGTTGGACAATCCTGTCTCTATTGGGATTATAGATGTATAATTCTCTACATTTATCTCCACCTTGAATGAACAGAAAACATTCCATAAACAGGCCAGGTGTAGGATGAGTCAGACATAAGCCATTCATATCTGCTTCCATAAAAAACAAATCCAGGTGAAGAGACATGTTCTAGTTAATTCCCAACAACCAATGCAGTGGTTGTCATGCCAGATACACTTTGGACAATTTTCTCATGACCTGTCCAGAAGATTCCAGGCACGGAACTTTGCAAGCTTACTCTCGTTTCCTTTTTCCATTTTGGGTCTGAAGGTGCTGAGCCTCACCTCAGGAGAGGCTCAGCCTGCAGAGTTCAAGTTCACACTTGTTCCTAATTCCCAAGGCATCTTCCCTTCCTCACCTTGCACCCTGATCATCGTGGTACCCAGCCACCCTTCCTGACACACAGCGAAAGCAGTGGAGTAAACACATGGCAGTGTGAGATGCGGTGTCATGTCTCCCAGAAATTAGGAGTTCAGAGGAAGCAGCGAGGACTGGGGAAAGATTGTAATAGGTTTGTGGGAAGTCATAGGGTAATGAAGGCTGTCTTTACTTTTCCTTTCACCTCTCTCCTTTTCTTTTTTCTCCCCTCCTTTTTGGGGGGGACTTGAACTCAGGGACTAGGCGCTGTCCTTGACCTTTTCTGCTCAAGGGCAGTGCTCTACCACTTTGAGCCACAGCTTCACATCTGGTTTCCGGTGGTTAACTAGAGATAAAAGTCTGCTGGACCCTCCTGCCTGGGCTGGAACCCTGGCCCTCAGGAGTCAGCCTCCAGAGCAGTGAGGATTACAGGTATGGGCCACCAGTGTCTGGCTCAGCTCTCTGCGTGTCCTTGGGTCTCTCTTCTCTACTGGGGAGACATCTTGAGACGATATAACAACATTTTGGTCAGTTTCAGATACTTACCAATGAGCCTTAATTTCAGATCCAGGGCAATCCAAAAGAAAGTCTTGAGTCTCTCAGTTAGTTCAAGTTGTAGTCCTTTGTCCACATCCCATTTTCTGCCCCTTTGTCTGACACAGTTGGTACAGTTCCCGTCTCTGATGTTTCTCTTCCTCTGCATGAGTCTCCTCTTCCGTCCATATCTACCATCTAACACCAGCTCTCAGGTTTGATACAGGGAACAAGGGTAGAAACCAAACAGTATAAGTGCTCAATTAAAAATACACCTTCCAGGGCCGGGAGTTTGACCTAATGGTAGAATGCTTGCCTACCATGCACGAAGACCCGGGTTTGATTCCTCAGTACCACATACATAGAAAAAAGCCAGAAGTGGTGCTGTTGCTCAAGTGGAAGAGCTCTAGCCTTGAGAAAAACCCAAGGACAGTGCCCTGAACCCAAGCCCAAGACTGGCAAAAAAAAAACCAAAGTATCTTCTAAGCTGGGTGCTGGTGGCTCACACCTGTATTCCTAGCTACTCAGGAAGCTGAGAGCTGAGGATCATGGTTCAATGCCAGCCAGAACACGAAAGTCCCAAGAGACTCATATCTCCAATTAACCACCAGAAAAAAAAAAAAAGAAAAAGAAAAAAAACTGTAAGTGGCACTGTGGCTCAAGTGCTACATAGTGCTAGCCTTGACCTGAAGAGCTTAGCGACAGAATCCAGGCCCAAAGTTCAAGTTCCATAACAGGCAAAAAAAAAAAAAAAAAAAACACACAACTTTTTCCTGCCTTAGAGTTAGCAAGCTTGGTGTATTTTTTTCTAAGCAGCTTTATTTTATTTAATATGCTGCTAACATATTTATTTATTAGGTATGAACTCAAGGCCTGTCCCTTAGATTTTTCAATCAGTGCCAGCACTCTACCACTTGTACAGTTCCACTTCTGGCTATTTGGTGGTTAACTGGAGATAAGAGTCTCATAGACTTTCCTGTTCAGGCTAGCTTTGAACTCCTCAGATCTTCAGATGTCAGCCTTCTGAGTAGCTAGGGTTACAAGCATGAGCTACCAGTGCCTGGCAAAGGAGCTTTTAGTTTAGTTTAGTTTATGTTGGTTGGTCATGGGGTTTAGACTCTGGACCTGGGCTTTGTCCCTGAGTTCAAGGCTACTGCCCTACCCCTGGGCCACAGCACCACTTCTGGTTTTCTCATGGTTAATTGGAGACAGGAGTCTCATATGCTTTAGTGCCTGGGCTGACTTTGAACCGCGATCCTCAGATCTCAGCCTCCTGAGTAACTAGGATTACAGGCGTGAGCCACCACACCGGCGCAGCTTTTTTTTTTAATAGCAAAATCTGGAAACAACCCACACATCCATAAACAAACAACTTATATTGAGTATTGCAGTTCATCAGCTTAGTGCTGCGTGACCCAAGAATAAAAGGAGTAAGTTTACTCATACGCTCGACATCGTCGACACAGTGCATTGGAAATAATAGGATGTTCGTCTAAATAGTTTCACTCCTTCACCCCTTTTCTTTCCCTCTTTTCTTCTCCCTCACTTCCTACTCCCTGTCCCCTTCCTTTTCTTCTTTTCTTTCTCTCTTTCTCCATCTTTCCCTTTTCTTTTTTCTTTCTTCTATGTCCTTCCTACCTTTCTTTCTTTTTCTGTCTTTCTTTCTTTCTCTCTCATTCTCTCTTTCTGCCTCTCTCTTTCTTCTCTTTCTCTCTCTCTGTCCTTCTTTCTTTATTCTTTTCTTTCCTGTGGGTGCTGAGAATTAAGCCCAGGCCCTTATGAATATGCTGAGCAGGCACTCTTCCTCTCTACCCAAACCTCCCCAATTAAATGCTAATGCCATATAAACAAGAAATCATTTATATGCATGTCTCCTGCAAATTTAGGCATCTTGTATTTTAGCCGGCAGTGCTTAGGCTGCTGAATGCACTTTCAATGGTTGCTAGAACAAATTAGCTCAAACTCACAAGCTTGAAACAACCCAGTTTGGTTTTCTTATAGCGCTAGAGGTCGGAGCTGCTTCAGGAGGCTGAAGGGGAGAATTGTTGCCTTGCCTTTTAGCTTCTGGAAGCACCCTCATTCTTTGATTCAAAATCCCTTCCTCTCTGTCTTGTTTTTATCCCATTCTTGCAAGCACTTTTATTTATTTTTTATTGTTAGAAAGATGGTGTACAGCTGGGCGCAGTGGCTCATGCCTGTAATCCTAGCTACTCAGGAGACAGATCTGAGGATCAAGGTTCAAAGCCAGCCTGGGCACAAAAGGACCCGAGACTCTTATCTCCAATTAACCTCTAGAAAATGGGAAGTGGGGCTTGGCTCAAGGGTAGGGCAGTAGTCTTAAGCTGAACAGCTCAGGAACAGTGCCTAGGCCCAGGGGTAGGATGGTAACCTGAGGTGAAGAGCTCAGGGACAGCATCCTGGCCTAGTTCAAGCCCCAGGACCCACAAAAAAAAAAAAAGCAAGCAAGCAAGCAAGAAAGGTGATGTATGAGGAGTTTACAGTTATGTGAGTCAGGCAATGAGTATATTTCTTTTTGGACAATGTCACTCCTTCCCTTACTCTTCCTCTGACTTTAAAATCAGCAGCCTATCAGCCTTCCCTCCTTAGCTTCTGTTTCTATTTTCTAGTGTTTTAACTGCTCTGCATACCCTGGCTCACGGAGATTTTCAAGGATCATTTCCACATCTCAACATCCTAATTGCATCTGCCAAGGTCTTTTTGCTAATGCTGTCTGTGCTTCAGGAACTGTCAAAGGCCTTTCCCTCTCCCAGGGTGCCATTTGTGTGCTCTTTGGATACTTCTCTTACTGGAGAATGCCCTGCCCGCAGCTAACTTCTAGCTACAATCTCTCACCCACCCTTGAACAAACAACCACTAAGATTCCTGCTGAAATATTGGGTGAATGCATTCAAGACCCTCAAGCCTGATCACAGCCCATGGTGTCATGACACAACAAATTGTGGGGCTCTAAGCCACTCCTAAGAAACTGTTCAATTCTCAAATACTACAGGTGGCCTACACACTTTTTTTCTTTTTAAAGAAATCCTTAGCCAAGTGCTAATGGCTCACTCCTATAATCCTAGCTACCCAGGAGGCTAAGAGCTGAGGATCATAGTTCAAAGCCAGCCTGAGATGTCTGTGAGACTCATATCTCCAAGTAACCAACAAAAAGCTAGAAGCGAGATATGGCTCAAGTGGTAGAATGCTAGCTTTGAATAAAAGAACCAAGTGAGAGAGGGAGGCATTGAGTTTAAGCCTCAGTCCAAGAAAGAAAGAAAGAAAGAGAGAGAGAGAGAGAGAGAGAGAGAGAGAGAGAGAGAGAGAGAGAGAGAGAGAGAGGAAGGAAGGAAGGAAGGAAGGAAGGAAGGAAGGAAGGAAGGAAGGAAGAAGGGAGGGAGGGAGGGAGGGAGGGAGGGAGGGAGGGAGGAAGAAAGGAGAGAGAAAGGAAGAAAAAAAAGCAAGTCTCAACTCTCCCAGCAATCTTTAGCCTTTTCTCCAATCTCGGCGGGTTATGGGGGATATGCTGCAGGACCAGTCTGAACACTTCTCAGCAAGCTCTGCACGGATAATCTAGCACCTCTACAAATTGAGGGAAAGGGATATATGGCAAAAGCAATCTCTCATTGTTCTAGGCATTGGCTTTTAGCCCACAGCTGGAAAGTCTAGCCTATCCTTTTAGCCAAATATTTAAAAGGAACAAAAAGGAAACGGTGATCAGAAGATAAAAATTCACAGAAGAGAGCAGGTGTTGCCGACCCCCCGAGGTGCCATGTTTAACAGAGAGAGAAATTAAATTTAAGGATAGTTAATAAAGTGTTCTCCCTACTAATGACAAACCTTTCCAGGAAGCCTGCCTCTACCTGGCCCTACCTGAACCAGAATGGGTCAGCATTCTGGAATGGGGAGCTGGACCCTAAGATTAACCTGAGCTGACACAAAAGCCAACACCACCAATGGACAGGCAGTTTGAATGGTGAATGGTTCCAGGAAGGCTGAGGGTCAGGTTTACAAGCACACTCTTCATTAGTTTGGGCTGCCATGACAGCCAAATGTCAGACATTGAACAGCAAAACTGCAAACATGGGTTGTTCAGAGGCCTAGATCAAGGCATCAGCAGAGCCCAATAGCTAGTGAGGGTTGCTTTACGGTTTTTAGCTTCACATACAGGCAGGGGTGAGGATTCCTCAGGCCTCTTTTTAAAGTGTAATGATCCCATTCTCCAGGGCTGTGCCCTCATAATCCAATCATCCCTGAAGACTCCTTCCTTCCTTCCTTCCTTCCTTCCTTCCTTCCTTCCTTCCTTCCTTCCTTCCTTCCCTCCTTCCCTTCCCTTTTCTTTCTTTCTTTCTTTCTGCCAGGCCTGGAGCTTGAGCTCAGGGAATGAACACTGTTCTTGGTCTTTCTCAAGGCTAGCACTCTACCACTCGAGCGCAGCACCACTTCCAGCTTTTTCTGTGTATGTGGTAAGGAGGAATTGAACCCAGGCCTTTCTGCATGCTAGGCAAGCACTCTACCACTAGGCCATGCTCCTGGCCCCCAAAGGCTCCTTTTGAATCCATCATCACTTCAGGGGTTAAGACTTCAGCACACCTGCAGACCCTAGCCACACCTTGCAGGTGGTTGTGGCCAGCTCTCTGGAGAGGCGTGGAGGCCGCATGGAGTCACAGGGTCACCCTCCCCTGGCAGGGTATGCCCTGGGTGGGGACCTCTCCATACCAGGAATCCAGCTACATAGCTGATGTTGGGTGTGACCCTATGTGACATCCAAGGAGTTGCTTAACCTCTGGATACCCATTTTCCTCCTGATCAAAACTACCTGTGACATAGAATTCTTAAATCTTTTTTTTTTTCCAGTCCCGGGCTTGAGCTCAGGGCCTGAGCACTGTCCTTGGGCTTCCTCAAGGCTAGAACGCTACCACTTGAACAACAGCACCACTTCTGGCTTTTTATGTTTTTTTATGTATGTGGTACCAAGGAATTGAACCTGGGCCTTCCTGCATGGTAGGCAAGCTCTCTACCACTAGGCCAAACTCCATGTGACATAGGATTCTTATGACCAATAAATATGACCTCACTGTAACCTCATCATTTTCCCCTTTCACTTCTAAAATGCCCACATATCAGCATTTTGGGGACCCTTTCCTTGGTGTCTCTATGTTAGAGGGAATAGAAACAGGGCCTGTATAATCCCAGCTACTCAGAGGTGAAAGCGGAAGACTTGTAAGTTCAAGGCTAGCCCAGGGAAATTTAGTCAGGCTCTATTTTTTAGTAAATAAATAAAAATAAAATAATAGGGCTTGGTGTTGGTTAGCTTAAGTGGTGGTTTGCTGAACAAATGCAAGGCCCTGTGTTTAATTTTTAATATGGCAAAGAAGAGAAACACAGGTTGCATGGCTTCTCTCATTTGTGGTAGCTAGAATGTGCCTATAAATTTATACTAGGTGGTAAGCAAGGGGTCACAAACAAGTTAACTAAAATATAATAGACTTTATGGAGAGCACAAATAGTCTAAGTGTTTAAAAAGACTAGGTCAAAAGGCTGGGAATGTATGGCTTGGTAGCCTAGCAAGCATGAGGTCCTGGGCTCAATTCCTCATAACCACATGAACAAAATAATTTTTAAAAAACTTTAAAGAAAGACCAACTGAAAGCCCAACACAATAAGTACCAGAAATGAATATTTGTAAGAGGGGAACGTGGGGTCAAAAGGAGAACCCTAGAAGAATGAAGGTGGTGGAGAAGAATGCAGGCAAGAACTCACTGCATATACCATAGAACTGAGAAATATAAGGAGGGGATGGATACAAAGTGGTTAAGATGTAATGGATGACACAGATCAAGATGCATTGTATGCCAGTAAAGTGGCTCATGCCTGTAATCCTAGCTACTCAGGAGGCTGAGATCTGAGGATCGCAGTTCAAAACCAGTCCAGGCACTAAAGACCATGAGACTCTTATCTCCAATTAACCACCAGAAAATCAGAAATGGCACTGTGGCTCAAGGGGTAGGGAGGTAGCCTTGAGCTGAAGAGCTCAGGGACAGCGCCTAGGCCCAGAGTTCAAGCCCCATGACCGACAATAATAATAATAATAATAATAATAATAATAATAGTAATAATGATGATGATGATGATGCATTGTACACATACATTGCTTCCTTAGTGGCAAAAAATCCAATACATAACCTAAAGTTAAGAAAAGTGAAGGAAGAGGTGGGTTGGGAGGGGTGGGTGAGAATGCTGAAAGAGGTGACATGGATCAAGATGCACTGTATTCATAAAACTGCTTTGTACAGGGCTAGGAGTTTGGCCTACTGGTTAAAGTGCTTGCCTAGCATGCACGAAGACCCGGGTTCGATTCCGTGGTACCACATATATAGAAAAAGCCGGAAGTGGTGCTGAGGCTCAAGTGGTAGAGTTCTAGCCTTGAGAAAGTCCAAGGACAGTGCTCAGACCCTGAGCTCAAGCCCAGGACTGGCAAAAAAAAAAAAAACAAAAAAACCTGCTTTGTACAGCTACTTAAAGATAATAAAAATATTTATTAAAACAAGAAATTTAAGAACTGAAAACAAAAGGAACAAACAAGCAGGGAGGAAGAGTGCCTTGAACCACCACAGCAACACCAGTAGAAGCAGATGTGCCACGAATACAGAGACATCATTCCATTCATCTCCGCCCTTCCCAGGAGTAAGAAAAGTCCAGGGGCTGTCTTTTGGTGCATCTGCTTGTTGGTATTCCACAGGGGAGGTTTTGATAGGAGCCTATGCATAATCTCACGCCCCATCCTCCATTGTCACACACTTCCTGGAGCGAGAGAGAGGGGAGCATGAATGAGAGCCAGCCATACACCCCAGGATATCTCCACTCACAATAGTGTCAGCTTACCCAAGAGCAACCACTTCAATTTTTACTCGCACACACCAGCTGCAAAGACTATGTGTTCCCAGAGCACCTTTTCATTCTTTTTCATTGCAGTCTTATCGGGTTGGCATTTGATTACACGGAGGTTCCAGCAAGCAAGCTGGGAAGGAAGAGAGACTCATCTGGGGTCACAATGTGGGTCCCAGTACTGCATCCAGGCCTGTGTCATGGGGCCTCAGTGCTCCTGGGAAAGCCAGGCTTGGTCACCCATCTACAGGTCACCTGACCTGCAGAAAAGCTTCATGCTTGGCACCTTTCCCACTCCTAAGGATATCAGAGAGCTTGGACAGGTGTACTAGCCTTCAACCTGAGCACCCCAAAAAGGCAGAATAAGTCTGCAGCCACAACATGCTCACCTTTCCCTGTCCCCAGCTCTATAGGCTGTCCCTACATCCTCAAACACAAGGACCTGGGCCCCAGGGGGACTTCAGCAAGACAAGGGAGGTATTTGGTGATGGCATGGGCTGGCAGGCCCTCTCTCTGCCCAGGAGGCACAGCAAACACAGGACTGAGGTGACATCTGAAGGCATGGGCCAGGGCTGCCATCAAGGCTGGCCCTATAGCTCCTGAAATCCCAGTGGGTAGGGCAGGGCATAACGTGCTGTCTCATGACAGATGTAAGCAGAGCAGTGAGGGGCTCAAGCTCTGCCTTTCCTCTGACCAGCCTGTGACCCTAGAGACCCAGGGAAAAGTGACAGTAAGTTCTATCTCTCCAGTGCAGAAACAGAATGGCCATCATGTCACCATAAGTGTGAGCTGACCCTTTCTTGGCCTTTTATTAATACAAACCCAAGCCAGAATCCTCAGTCTCCATTCTTCAGCTTCATGTACCTTCTGTGCTCGAACAATGAATTTATGTTGGTTAAATCGTTTGTGGAAATTAGTGAGACATGCACAACGAACTGGGAGGTGGATGGGGTTACCAACTCAGCTTCTTGTATATCTCTCCAGCCACCAAGACTTCCTGCCTTTCCCTCTCACAAAAAAATAAAAATTTGCATGTTTACATATAACAAAAGTGCTTTTAACCAGGTGCTTGTGGCTCACACCTAAAATCCTAGCTAATGAGGAAGCTGAGAGCTGAGGATCACAGTTCAAAGCCAGCCAGGGCACTAAAGTCCATGAGACTTTTATCTCCAATTAACCATCAGAAAACTGGAAGTGGCACTGTGGCTCAATGTGGAGAGCTGAAGAACTCAGGAACAGCACTGAGGCCCAGAGTTCAGGACCCACGGCCCACAAAAATTAAAAAACAAACAAGCAAACAAACAAAAGTACTTTTGTCAATGTGTTCAATGCACAACTTCCCAAGTCCTAACAAGCTGTGCAAATACATCTAAACTATTCTCAGGAAACAAAGAATAAGAAAGACTGGCTATTAAGTAAGGAGAAGATACAAGACTAGCAGCTCTGACTGCTGAGCTCTGGTCACTCCAGTTAAGCAGAAGCCATGCCATTGCTAATATGAAAGAAAGATACTTGTCTGGGGAATCCTAGCCAAACTAGGAAGTCCCACATGCATAAAAGTTACCATTTTCCAGCCAGACGCCGGTGTTCACACACTGCGATCCTAGATACTCAGGGTGCTGAGTTTTGAAGCTCTCCGTAGAGGCCAGTTCATACAGAAATCTCCTTATCGCCAATTAGCTAGCAAGGAGCTGAAGTAGGAAAGCTTTAGGCTTGAGCAAGAAAGCTAAGAAGCAGGATCAAGAAGTCTAAGCTCAAGGCCACCAGTGTCTGGCTAGCTCTGTTTATTTTGTGACTGAGTTTCATTACGTCCACTGGGCTCAGATTGACCTCAAACCCCTAATCCCCTGCCTCCACCTCTCAACAGTAACATTATAGACCCACACTTCCATGCCTAGCTAGGAACTGGGAATTTCAGCACCCATGGTGATATTCCCCACTTGTAATAAAAGAAAAACAGCCAAAGGGACTGAGTGACTTGCTCAGGGACGGTGACTTCTTTAAGAACATCCCCAGGCTGCTAAGGCCAAGCGGAAATGGTGGGGCTGCTCAGATGTGGCAGAACTTAACCGTCATGCCACACAGGCGACTGCTGTGGTCCCTGAGCTCTGGAGTGTGACGTGAAAATAATATCACAGCAGGGGGTTGTGCTCTGCCTTTCACTGGAAGGATAATGGGTTGCTTCTGGTCCCCTAAACTGGCTGGTGGCTGATGGCAGCCTGACACACAGAATAGGGCTCAACTCTCTGAGGTTTCCACTTCTACCCACAGCACAGGTCTTCTGCCAAGTAGACATGTCTGTCAGTGTCTCATGAAAGAGCTCTGGTTCTAGGTCTGCTGGAGTGGGTATGGAAAAATAGGGGTAAGGGTGTAGGACAAAAATGGCCCAGAAAACATGAAACCCACTAAGTCAAGATGAAAGAGAAGAAGCCATACAATAGTCACTGATCTCGTGATTGGCACAGTTCAAATCAAACAAGTCCCAGCTCCCATGGCGTCTCACCCCTCAGAGAGTGCTCGGCCTGCTTAGCAAAGGGAAGGCTTGAGGTGAAGCCAGGCTGTGAGGGGCTACTTGTGCGTGGTATGGCATGGGGTGGGTCCCTGGAGGAAATGCAAGCATTAGGTCTGTCCCTTTTTTCTCTCAAGGCACACATACTTTCAGAGAGGGCACAGGGTGTGCCGCCAGGCCGGAGAAGTGCTGGCTGAAAAGCTGGTGACGGGGTGGCAGCAAACTGTACAGCAGTGACTGGAACTTTTAGACACAGATCCGTTTCTGCAGGCTATGATACATGAGCTGTACTTACGGACCTTTGGAGGGTCAAGAATCTCTGTGTTTCTTGTTTTTAGTTTTCTTTTCTTTTCTTTTTTTTTTTTTTTCAGTTCTGAGGCTTGAACTCAAGACCTGGAAATTGTCCCTGAGCTTTTTTTTGCTCACGGCCAGTGCTCTAGTACTTGAGCCACAGCTCTACTACTGGCTTTTTGCCTGTTCATTGGAACAAAGAGTCTCACAAACTTTCCTGCCAAGGATGGCTTCTAACCATGATCTTCAGATCTCAGCCTCCTGAGTAGCTACAATTACAGGCATGAGGGCTGGGAGTTTAGCCTAATGGTAGAGTGACTGCCTAGCATGTATGAAGACCTGGGTTTGATTCCTCAGTACCACATACATAGAAAAGCCTGAAGTGGTGCTGTAGCTCAAGTGGTAGAGTGCTAGCCTTGAGAAAAGCCCAAGGACAGTGCCCAGGCCCTGAGTTCAAACCCCAGGACTGAAAAAAAAAATTACAGGCATGAGCCACTGGCTCCAGCTACCTCCATCTTTGTCTAAAGGCAGTCCCACTGAGACTGTCCACTGGCTAGGGTGGAGCAAGTAAAACCAACCCAGCCTTCTCTCAATGGTCCCTGACTCAGAGTAGAAAATGACGGGAGCTGAATTTTGCTGGTGTCAATCCAGAGATGACTCACTGAGAATCCTTGTGCTGTGCTAATACTGGAGCCTCCTTTCTGTCAGCTGCACATCATCCAAAAGGCTCTGCTTTGCTTTGATTAGCCAGAACAGGCTTCTACTGTTTGCCATCAAAGAACACTAATCAATATCTTATTATCATTATTTTATTTATGTATTTATTTATTTTTGCTCAGGTCCTGGGCTTGAACTCTGGGCCTGGGCACTGTCCCCTGAGCTCTTTTACCCAAGGCTAAGTGCTCTACTACTTGATCCACAGCTTCACTTTCTGGGTAGTTAAATAGAGATAAAAGTGGCCTGGCTTTTCCTGCCTAGGCAGGCATCAAACAATGATCCTCAGATCTCCACCTCCTGAGTAGCTAGGGTTACAGGCGTGAGCCACCAGTGCCCGGCAATATTGATGTGGATTTATGTCTGGTTCTGATTAGCATTGCCTGAACTCAGTGCCTAATGACACCACGGCTACTCCTGTTCAGACATCACAGTCCCCGGGACCCAGTTTTACCTCCTCCCTGGGCTGATGAGCAGCCATTGCTGGAATATCACTAGCCACTGTGGCAGGAAGAAAGCAGCACAGAGGTGGGGAGGGTGCCACATGCCCATTAAATGATCTGGCCCCAGGTGAGACATGCCAGTGCTCACAACTCTCTGGCCAGAAGCAACGCCCCTGCCCAGCTGCTAAGCGCAACCCCGCCATGCAGTTTGGCCAATAGCACAAATGGTCTTTAGCTACAACTGGATAATAATTCAAATACACCGAGGACAGTCAGCTACATTCTCATCTCCGTAAGTTCTTGTGGTCTAGTTTGGATACCTGACCTGTGTTCAAAACAATATTCTTTCTTGTAAGAAAATATGTATCAACCAGGGACTGGTGGCTCATACCTGTGAGCCTAGCTGCTCAGGAGGCTGCATTTGGAAGCCAGCCTGGGCAGAAAAGTCCCCATAAGACTTTTATCTCCTGAGCAAAGAGCTCAGGGACAGTGTCCAGGCCCTGAGTTCAAGCCCCTCAACTGACAAAAAGAAGTATCAAGTTTTAAGCTGATGACTTACAGAAGTCAGAACACTGACTTGAAGCTTCCTATATGTAAGGTATTATTTTTGAAACATAGCCTCAGAATTTGACAGACATTACTGAATTATGAAAACATAGCCTCCAGTGGTGGAGGTCCCTTGGTTAAGCAGCAAGAAAAAAGGAAAAAAAAAAAAAAGAGTCATTAATGGCTGGGAATAGGTCAGACATGGTGACTTTTGCTTGTAATTCCAGATAAACGAGACTGAGAAAAAGATGATTGCTATTTGAGGCCAGCCCATATCAACAAACACTTGTAATGCTAGCTATGCTGGATGCGCAGGTAGGAGGATTCCAACCAAAACTGAAGGGTAGGGTGCGAGGGAAGGGATGGGGAATAAAAGCAAAGGATGGAAGAGAAAGATGCTATGGTGTCCTATCTGCTCCACTCCTTCAGTGGCTTTATCTTCGGTGTAGAGGACCAGTGGCTGATACAGGAAGGAACAGGAGTAGGAGAGGATGTGACACAGTTTGTGGTCATTCCTGAGTCCTTTGGACACAGAGTAGGGTCTCTCATGCTGTTAGAACCCTGCTTCCTCAGGGCTAGCCACAACCTGCTAACCTCCTGCCTGCTCTGGCTCCCATGCAACGCCACACAGTGGGGTCCGCAGGTCTGTGTTTCTAGACGTCAGGATCAGGTCTGCAGAGGAGGCAGCGAGGACCAACAAGGAGCACTCGAATGACACGTGTTATTCTCGTTGTGCAATTGATGCCACACTGGCTTTCACTTCCAAAGCAGGAGTGCAAAGAAAAATAGAACAAATTGAAGAAAATGAATGAATCCAAGCACCCACAGAGCACTTTCCTGACAACTTCATCTTTTACTGCTAGATCCTGTTCCCAAACCATCCATCCTCATGTCACTCTGAGCGATGCTGGACTAAGAGAAACTAGGCTTAGAATTGGCACGAAATAATAAAGACTAATTGGCTAAATAGAACAGACTCCTTTCTTGGGCCTACAAGTTTAATAGAAAGTAGGATAAAAACTCGGCATCCCTGCTTCTTTCCTCCTTTCTTGGGAGTCCCTCCTGCAATCACCTTGGGTCTCAGGAAGGATAGCACTGATCTGTAATATCTGAACCCTGTGGGATGGAAGCTATTTCACAGAAAGGAACAGTGTAGCCTCCACAGGAGTGCGTGTGTGTGTGTGTGAGTCCTGGAGCTTGAACTCAAGGCCTAGGAGCTGTCCCTAAACGTTTTTGCTTATGTTCCACCACTTGAGCCACAGCTCCACTTCCAGCATTTATTTATTCGTTTATTTTGGGGCTTAACTGGAGGTAAGAGTCTCTTGGATTTTCCTGCCCCGACTAGCTTTGAATCGCCATCCTCAGCGCCCAGCCTCCTGAAAAGCTAGAATTACAAGCACAAGCCACCAGGGCTGGGCAATAAGCATTTTCTTATGACCAGATTGATTGCCTCAAATGAAGCAGAGAAAACCACCAGGCACTGCTTTCTCTGGCTCTGTTGAATAATGTTGCATACTTCTTGCTCCCTGCCCCAGTTCTTTCTCTATTTAAAGCCACAACACCCAAAGATGAGCTGAAGCTCTTCTGTCACCTCTCCCCTGCTGTAGAGTACGCCCCCTTTCTCTGCCCTTCACCATTACTGTCTCCTGATTCAGCATGTTGGGGTGAGTAGCCAGATATGACATGTGGAACCCTTGGAATTGGTCCTAGGGCCTAGAGCTCCTTGTTATAAGCTCAATAAACACAAGTATTTATTGAGGATCTACTGTATGCCAGAAAGCTTTAAGTACTAGAGATACAACCATAAAAATAAGCAAAAAGCCTTGGCCTCATGAAGCTAATTTTCTAGTAGAAGAGAGAAATAGAAAGACAGACATGGAAATACAGAGAATGGGAATGAAGGAAACAGGATGTTAAGCAGTCATAAGTAGCCAGTAAGAAAAATAAATCAGCAGGCAACTGTAGATACTAATATATTGACTCATGTTTTACAGCCATGCAATCATTAGACGTGGTGAAAACGTGGTAGGGAAGGATGGGGAGAGTGAAAGGTATGGATACTGGAAGATGGAGAATGAAGAACCCAAGCTCCCGTGTCTTCCAGCAACCCTGCTATTTTTGGTGTAATGTGAAGCCAGACTCTCAGTGTAAAGGATAAACAAATTACTCATTCTTGCAGCTCGGAGAAAGTTCAAGAGCCTGCCTTTAAATGAGCTCTTTACATCTGTAGACAAATAAGCCAGTTGATTAGATGTTATAACTGAAGCCAAAAATGATGTATGTGTGGGAGGCGGAGGGGCTCCCCACCATCCTGTGAACAGGATAATCAATTTGCCTAAGTGAAAGAGAGCAGGTGTGCCATCTTCCACCAAGGTTGTTCTGTTCTGTCCAGCTCAACAGTCTAACATCAGGCTTGGGAGAACACATTGGGGAGTAGAAACCACAAAAGTCTCTTTTCAAGAGAAGCGCTTAGCTGGCACTGGTGGCTCATGCCTATAATCCTAGCTATTGAGGAGACTGAAAGCTGAGGATCATGGTTCAAAGCCAGCCCAGGCATGAAAGTCTAAGAGACTCTTATCTCCAATTAACCACCAGGACATTGGAAATGGCACTGTGGTTCAAGTGGTAGAGTGCCAGCCTTGAGCTGGCACTCAAAGAGTTTAGGGACAGCGCCCAGGCCTACAGTTCAAGCCCCACCAACCGAGAGAGAGAGAAAGAGGTGGGGGGATGGGGGAGGGAATGGGGGAGGAAGAAGAAGGGGGAAAGAGGGGAAGGAGAAGGAGATAACTAATTTTTAATTACTTTTTCAAGTAAAATTATAATCCACTTCTTCACAATGCAATACTTTGTAATAGACATGAAGATGGAAACATCTAGGGAAAAAACCCTGGGATTTCCTATTTACCTTGGCCTTTATGATTTCCTTCATCTAGTAGTAAATCAGTAGACAAGGATTGTCAGGAATCTTTCTGGGTAATCATTCTTGTTCTTCAATTCTTTTTTACGGCCCAAGTTCAAATTCCATTTCTGTTAATTTTTAAAATATCTAGTTGCTGGAGGGAGGAAAGAAACAAGCAGAATGTCGTTTCTGAAACTTACTTGGCAAAGGAGAAAACAGCATGGCATATGCCAAGCACCAGACCCTTTCCTTGCCCTCTCTCTGCCTTGTTGGGTGGAGCTGAATTGGAAAGTTAATGCTTGGCCAAATCTTTCTGCCAGGCTCTCTGTGCTTGTCTGGCAGGCAGGCGTGGGCACCAGGGTGTAGGTTGTGGAAATAGTAAGTGCACGCTGGATTGCTTACCATCCCAGCCAGGTTCATTCAGGGTGCTCGGACAAACCAAAGAAGACCGTGAGGCCGCTAGTAATGGCTCCCCACTTGGCTGAGACTTGTGGCTGAGTGGATGCTGGCTGGATTAGTGCTAGTGGTGGATTCTGCCCAAGTCCCTCCAGCACAAACACTGGCATCTCTGAAGCTGGCATTGTCTCCCACTGCCGTGTGTTCCAGTTGCAATACTGCAATTCCAGGCCCTTAAAGAAGTTCATGAATTGGGGCCAGGAGTTTGGCCTAGTGGTTAAAGTGCTTGCCTAGCATGCATGGAGACCCGGGTTCGATTCCTCCGTACCACATACATAGAACAAAGCCGGAAGTGGTGCTGAGGCTCAAGTGGTGCAGCTCTAGCCTTGAGAAAGTCCAAGGACAGTGCTCAGGCCCTGAGCTCAAGCCCAGGACTGGCAAAAAAAAAAGTTCATGAAGTAGAAGAGACAAGAAAAGGTGCCGTGGGGGGGGGGGGGGTAATGGGTACCAAGACATGTGAAAGGGTATCAATGTATGTGAATTAATACACCTTCTATCTGGCAAATACAATAAAAAATATTAAAAAAAAAAAAAAAAGAAAAGAAAAGGTGCCGTTAGACAGGGCACATTTGCTCACATTCTTCTTACCAGTTCTGCGGTCTCCGGGGGCTCCTGCCTCTTGAATGGGTGGAGGGAGAATGCGCAGCTGTGCCTCACCACTCCCACCTGATCCCAACATGCGAAAAAAAAGGAAAGCTTCCTACTCTATCCCGTCCAGCGGGACGTCAACTAGGGCCATGAACCTAGAGGGTATTTACTTTTGGAACAAAGTAATTATCTTTACACAAACTTGGGCATAAACTACTGTCAAAGAAAGTGAAACTTATTTCTGATGGATGTAGATAGCATTTTTTTTTGGTCGGGGTAATATATAGAAGGAGTTACAGTTACACTTATCAGGTGGTAGGTACATTATTTCTCCCTCATTGATTCCCCCTCACATTTTTGTCCTGATTCTCTCCCCCACCCCCTTCCAATCATCTGTAGATAGCATTTTATAGTGAGGCAATCTGAAAAGGATAATAGCCACATTTTGAAAAATTATTGTGTCAAGCACAATTATGAGTTTTGTGTACTCTCATTAAACCTACCCAATAACTGTACAAGATAAATTACTAACTCCAACTTTCAGATGAAGAAATTGAAACTCAGAAAGCCCATATAATTTACTGTCCAGGGTTCGTCAGTCAGCAGTAGGGCTGGAATAGCCATGAAGTGACTCTCCTTTATATCCTATTGCTTTTCTAATATTTCTGCACCATTGTAGTTGGATTATAAGCTTTTAGCAGTGTTAACATAATGTTTTTATGGCATGTAAACAATTGGCAGTATTATAATCAATAGTTACTACACCAGAGATTTTCTCTATACAACCCAGGCTGGTCTCAGACTCTTTGATTTTTTATTTTTATTTATTTTTTTTTGGCCAGTCCTGGGCCTGAACTCAGGGCTTGGACACTGTCTGTAAGCTTTCTCAAGACTAGCACTCTACCACTTGAGCCACAGCACTGCTTCCAGCTTTTTCTGTGTATGTGATACTGAAGAATTGAACCCGGGGCTTTGTGTATACTAGGCAAGCATCTTACAACTAGGCCACATTTTTGGTCTCAGACTCCTGATCCTCTTGCCTATCTCCTGAGTAGCTGAAACTACAAGTACACACTATTTAGAGTTGACTTCAAAGATGACAATCTTACATTGTATTGTTTCAAAACATGGAAATACCACAATGAACCCCCCCTTTTATAACTAATGTATAACTATAAATAAATAACTTCCATTAAATAACTGCAAGTGTTCATGAATGTAACGTTCTTTATGTGTGTGTGTGGCAGTACTGGACTTGAATTCAGGGCTTTTTCACGCAAGGCTGACACTCTATTACTTGGGTCAATCTTCACTCCTTTCTGGCTTTTTTTGATTAACTGGAAATGAGTCTTACAAACTTTCCTGCGTGGGTTGGCTCTGACTCGCAACCCTCAGATCTCAATCAGTCTCCTGAGAAGCTAGGATTACCGGCACCTGGCTCAGTATGACATTCATTAAAGAGACTGTCCTAGTTCCATGCCATCGTTTATGAGAACTGGACAGCGCTGACCCAGCTAAGGGCATCAGTGAAGAGCCAGCCTTTGGTGTCTCTTCCTGCAGGAAGCACTTTGGTGGCTGGGCTTCCAGAGTGTGCAGGCGGGCACTCCTCTTGGAGTGGAAATTCTTTCACAGGCATCCACAACAAGGCGTCCCTGAGGCCTGCTGGAGGAAAATACAAACAAGAATAAGGAGATGGCAGGGGATGGAAGGGATTTTTCCTTACCTTTGCTAGACCTGATGTAGCTGCCATTTCCAAAGCTCACTTGGAAAAAGGAAAAAGCGGCTGGGTCTTCTTCCACAGACAGATGAAAATCAGGGGAAAGCCCTTGCCAATGAGAGATTTGGCCAGCTCTGCTAAGGCAAAGTACAGAGCCGTGAAGTGGCACAGATGTCTTTCCAAAAGGAAATCTCCACCGTGGGCTTTTCCTTCTGGCACTTGGAACACAAGGCTGGAACACAAGGCTGGGCAAGTCTCGGCTCCCCGCACCCACCACAGCGAGGCTGCCAAGCCAGAGCAGGCGAATAGGGCCTGGCGTCCTCAGTGAGGCATGCTAGGAACCAAGTTATCAGCTTCCAGCCATGCTTCCCTTAAACTCCCAGGGCCTGCAGCCTCTCGACACTTCTATTTCCCCGATAAGGGAGTAACTCAAATGGATGCTTTGATCATTTGCAGGGCAGTGAGCAATTACTGAGCACCTGCAGGCACAGTTTGCCGTGGGGGCAGCAGTGGACCAGGAAGCTCTCTTTAAGGAGTCCCAACAAGCCTAAGAAACAGGCACAGAGAAAGCAACCCATTCGGGTTGCCAAATAGAATTATTATTCATCGGGGTGGGTGGGGTGGGGGTAGGGCTCCCTGGAGCCTCAGTCTGAGCTGGACGACCTCCAACTCCAGTTCCAAGAAGCAAATGCCAGTTTTTCTTTTCCAAGTTCTTTGTCCTGAGAACAGGCAGCAGCTTGGGAAGAGTTACATTCTTGAGATACATAACATCCTAATTAGTGGTTGTTCTCTGAAGCAGCTAAGTAGCAGGCTTCAAAGCCACTCTTCTGATGACAGACTAGGACACAGGATTATTTCAAATGAGAATAAACCCAGGCGGAGCTATGTTTTGGCTATCATCCCAAGATCACCACTGGTGGTGGGGTTTGCCGCCGCAGAAATCTTTCTCCTGGTCTTCCTACAGCAGGATCCACCTTTCTTCAGTAGTCCTCAAAGAAAAATATTAACAAAGTCATTAAAAGATGTGTGTAAACTTGACCTGGAACACGATCACTCTGTTTTATTGCAATAAGCAAGCAAGTTATTGAATCCAAATCAAAAGTAGATATTCTAGAGATGCTTTGTTTCTAAGCATCGCTTATATAAATGTTTGCTTTACAGTTCGGAATTATAATAGCTGATGATTCTCATTTAAGACAATAGACTCAATTTCAGCGTTGTTTTTTTCTTTTGGTGCCCATACTCAGGCTTGAGTTCACAGCTCTGCATTCGTGCTTGGCCTTTTCACCAAAGTTGTCTGTCACTCTACCAACTGAGTCACACTTCCACTTCTGTTTGCTAGTTAACTGGATATAAGTCCATGGATTTTTCTGGGCTAACTTTGAACAGATCTCAGCCTCAGAGCTCAGCCTCCTGAGTAGCTAGGATTACAGGTGAGCCACCAGCACTCATTTGGTTTTGAAACAGGAGCTCCCTACATAGCCCAAGTTTGCAATTCTCTTGCCACAGTCTCCTGCAATGCTGCGATTATAGCATGTACAACCACTCTGGGCTATTTTAACCTTTACTTTTCATTCATTCTAGCAAATGTATGAGGCACTGAACTCAAAACCAACTTCTACCACTTTCAATCTCTGGAACTCTATGTCACTCTTCACACATGCAGGCTCACAAGTTTCACAGAGGCAAGACAAGTGTCTTACACACTGTTGTGATGGCTGCTATAACTTTAGAAGCTGAGATAGTGCTTTAAGAAGCCAGTCCCAGTGGCTCGACCACTCAGGTAAACCTCTGAGCTGTGCTTTGAAGTTGATGAAGTTGCTGAATGGAATGACACCATTCTTACGTGGGAGCGGCTGATGGGTCTCAGTCTAGAATGGGAAAGAAAAACTTCCCAGCTGCTTTGAATATCAGCCACATTGTTTCTGATGAGAATAATAAAAAAAAAAAACTCCCTGGGGAAAGTGGTGGATCACACCTATAATCCTAGCTACTCAGGAGGCTGAAATCTGAGAATCAAGGTTTGAAGCCAGCCTGGGCACAAAAGGATCTGAGACTCTTATCTCCAGTCAACCTCTAGAAAACAGGAAGTGGGGCTTGGCTCAGGGTAGGGCAGTAGCTTTGAGCTAAAGAGCCAGGGACAGTGCCCAGGCTCAGGGGTCGGGCGGTAGCCTAGAGCTGAAGAGCTCAGGGACAGCACCCAGGCCGAGTTCAAACTCCCATGAACCACAAAAGAAAAATAAATGACTCTAGGAGGGCAGTTCAATTTGTGCAACTAACAATATAGAATCCTTTCTGCCCCAGGGAAAGACCTTTGAGCTCTTTGAGCCCCAGCCTGTTGCATGTATTGGCGTTAGCCAGTGTTGTGCATCAGCTCAGAGACATTCGGTAGTTTCCTCAAATGCAGACTTCCTTGAATTTGAAGAGCCTCTTAGACCCAGGGACGTGAACTCTGGAACACACAGTTGGCTTCTGGGCCTGCAACTTATTAGATGTGTGGCCTACTGCCCCACCCTGTCCTAAGGATAATAACATTGCACCTACCTCACAGGGCTGACATAAGAACCCAACTGACTTAATAACTGCACTTAGGACAGCAGCTGACTTACAGGGTAAGTAACAGAAATGGTAGCTATTATTATTGGTGGTGGCAGTGCTATTAAATGCAAGCACACCTGAGGATAAGAAAATTACCAACTATAATTTAAAGGGAATTCTATTTTTTACCACAGACAGTGAGGCCCAGTGGGGATCCACATAAGCATGAAGAAAAGGAAGGGGCAATCTTAGCAATGCATATAAATCTTGCCCTGAAACACGAGCCCAGCTTTCGAGGGAATCCAAAGGAGTCATTCTTAGGGCCACCCATTTGGCCTGGTGCAAGGAACTCTATTACAAAAGCTGCTAGTTTTGCAGCTTCCATTAGTGGCTTTCAGTGCCATTTAGCAAAAGGTTAAAAAAAAGCAAATAAAAATATTGTAGGCATTCATTTATTGGTTTATGAAGTGTTGCATGCAGACTCACCAATCCATGAGTCCATAAATACTGTTTTTGTTGTTGTTTTGTTTTTGAGACAGTCTTATATAAGTCAGGCTGATTCAAACTCACAATCCTCTTGCTTAAGATTCCCAGATACTGAGATTATAGGCATGCATAACCATGCCCAGGTAATTGTTTTTCTTTCAAATTCCTACTGCTATATTCATTTAATTAAGATTTCCCTACATATGCCAGACACAGTGGCTCACACCTGTAATCCCAGCTACTCAGGAGGCTGAGATTAAGGAACGCAGTTCAAAGCCAGCCTGGACACTAAAGTCTGAGAGACTCTTCTCTCCAATTAACCACCATGAAACTGGAAATGGCACTGTGGCTCAAGGGGTAGGATGGTAGCCTTGAGCTGAAGAGCTGATGGACGGCACCCAGGCCCAGCGTCCAAGCCCCATGACCAACCGAAAAAAAAAAAATACCCTACATGTGCCCTGTGCCAGAGATCCTGTTTGAAGAAAGTCTAGGCAGAAAAGTCCATGAGACTACATCTCCTAAATAACCAGCAAAAAGCTGGAAGTGTGCCTCAAGTGGTCAAGTATTATTGAACGTGCAAGCAAACTGAGCAAGCATTAAGGCCCTGAATACAAACCCCCAGAACCAGCAGGAAAAAAAACAACAAAAAAACAGCAACAACAAAAAAAACCCTACATGCTTACTGTATATCAACTCATTTAAAAGAAAAATTGGCTTTCTTGTCTCTAACACATAGATTTATATGTAATGGTGGCTATTAATTATTCTCATATCAAAATAATTTCTGGAAAATTATATTTCAAAGTCACTGTTTCATTACTGTCCATTCTCTTTACTAAAATTCTCTTAAGACTCAGTAAATTCCATTTATGAATTCATCCAAACTGAGACCGAGTATCCTCATTAATCCAATTTTAAATCAAAAATTACATCACTGTTAAAACAGAGATGAGTGGTCCACTTTCAAACAAAACCTCTCAAAGTAACTATTCACACTGGCTTTTTAGTCATAAGTACCAGGAACAACTGGAAACCACAGGGTTATCTCAAGCAGCCCTGCACTTGGGTACTAGGCCAAAGGGCAAAGGACTTGATTTAAAGCAGTGGTTTTCCAGTCCTCTGATGAGTAAGGACCAGCTGATAGGATAGGTTCTTAGATCTCAAGCACTTTCTTCAGAGTAGATTGAGTTCTAGTTTTACCTATTTGTACATGCTTCCAGGTAAGTTCATCTTAAAAAGATGGGGTTTTTTTGTTTTTTGTTTTTTTGCCAGTCCTGGTGATTAAACTCAGGGTCTGGGCACTGTCCTCAAGCTTTCTCAAGGCTAGCGCTCTACCACCTGAGCAACAGCATCACTTCTAGCTTTTTCTGTGTATGTGGTACTGAGGAATTGAATTCAGGGCTTCATGCATGCTAGGCAAGCACTCTACCACACTCGTGGCCCCTAAAATAAATAATTTTTATCCTATGTCATATCTAAGTACAGAATTCCCTTTCCTCTGCTCCTTTCTCTCCCTTTCCTCCTCTCCCTCCTTGCATCCTCCCTCCTTGAACTCCCTCCCCTTTTTGGTGCTGATCCTGGGACTTGAACTCAGGGCTTAGGCAACTATCTTGTTTACTCAAGTACTGCTCTACAATTTAAGCCACAGTTCCACTACTGGCTTTTCTGGAGCTTAACTAGGATTCTCAGCCTCCTAAGTAGCTAGAATTACAGGTGTGAGCCATGGGCTCCTGGCTCATTCACCTCTTTGTCTGACTCACTATATGCACCTCTCTTTGTCCAGAATAATTTAGTCTTAAAGCACTGGGTGGGCCAGAGAATGGGAAGCATCTGTGCGACTGTGCAGTGAGGGGCTTGGTGGAAGCACAACCCAAGCAGGCTGAGTACAGCGGCAGAGGGGTGCGATGGGACATTCCAGTTGCAGGGAGTCATCAGAGCCCAAGGGAGAAGTGCCTGCACTATAGGGAGACAGGAGAGCCTGAGCAGAGGCGGGAGAGCATCCTCCCACCTGAGCCCCATGAAAGGGAGGAGACACCAAACAGGGGAGCCCTGCTGGACTACATGATTCTGGGATGAGGGAGGACGAGATGCCCTGCAGTGGGTATCTCAGAATCTTGATTAACTAATTAATATTCCAATTACCATCATGGAGCAAGGAATGAGTTTAACCCACCAAGACAAAGTTAAGTTCCTGCTCCTTCCTCAGTCTCTACTACTACTGGTTCAAACTAGCCCAGGGCAAACCTAAGGTTACAGGAAAACAGACCAAAGGGCACATTCCAATGGACAGAAGACAAAAAAGTCAGGAAGCACTTAAGCAGTTTTGGTAAGGGTCCAGGAATTGCCCCATGGAATGTACACAGAAATTAATATAAATGGCCCAACACTCATTATCTGTGTCTTTCAGACATAACATTACAAAAAAAAGCCATTCAGCCAGTGGTTTTCCATTGGTATCATTCACATTTCAAGCACATGTTCAAATTTCCTGCAGCTAGCCAGTTCCCCAAAGCTCTGGGTTCCCAGAGAACTCAAAGTGGGAGTGGTGAGGGTAAGGTGGGGTGAATGGTCTACTCTGAGCACTAACCCACGTGAGATGTCTCAGTAAGAAAATAACACCAATACCATCTTAGACTGTTGTTGCTGTAATAAAATTCCAGAGACTGAGTAGTTTTAAACAAAAAGGTTGTTTTATTGTTTTAGTCCATAATTTTGGAGGCTGAGAGCGCCTGTGCTGCTTCAATACATGGCAGAAGGCAGAAGAGTAAGAAGGCAAGTATGTGAGACAGAACACAGGGGCAGCCTTGCTTTCTAACAACCTGTCCTACAGGAACATGAGAAAGCATTCCACCAGGGCCCCACCCTGACCCAAACACCTCCTGTTAGGCTCCCTTTCCTAACACTGTCATACTGGGTGAGATCCGGTGGGGACAAGCCTGAAAATAGTATAATGCCTGACCTAACAAGTGCCTTGTAGTGCTAAATGAGCCCATGCCTATAAACTTAGCACTCAGGAGACTGAGATCTGAGGACGAAGGTACAAAGCTAGCCCAGGCAGGAATATCCGGGAGAACCTTCACTGTGAATTAAATACCAAAAAGCACAAAGTGAGCTGTGGCTCAAAGTGGCGGAGCATTAGCCTCGAGTACAAAAGCTCAGGAATGTGCCCAGGCCCTGAGGACCAGCACATTAAAAGAAGGCACCTTAAAATGGCTAACAACACAATTTCCCATTTTCAGAGCAGGCAATCCTAAGTGTTCCATAGAAGGCAAAATATAGATATTATCTTTATCTTAGCAAATAGGGAACACCCCTCAATCCTAACTGTTCCATAGAAGGCAAAATATAGATATTATCTTTATCTTAGCAAATAGGGAACACCCCTAAGTCACAAGATAGAGAAAACGAAGCTGTAAAATATTTTTATTGTAAAAACAGAATCAATAGAGGCCAACAATGCAAATTTTATCTCAAAACATTTCTTCTCCATTCCTGGATCTAGCTAGGATCCCTATGGACCAGCAATTTCCATTCATATTTCTCCGGATTTATGATCCTTACAGCGATGGGGAACCTTTTCCTGCCAGGGGCTATTTGGCTATTATAACACCATTTGAAAGTCATACAAAATTGTCCATGAGCCTACAATGAGAATACGTGAAGCATCTATGTGCCAATTCTGTCATGTACCTTGTCATGTATCTTGAGCCTTTCACGGCTAAGCTCCAGACGTTCTCCACCTCTGTGTTGATTAAAGATACATATTTTGCTTGAAACAAAAAAAAATCCATCTGATATTAAAACCAGTTATAAATTAAAAAGCCCCAAACCTTAGTTCTGTTGTGCTTTACTTTCACATTTCCTACAAAGAGATCTATACATGTCAGATGCCTTCAAAATTTACTGGTGCCTGACCTAAATGGTATGGTAACAAAGAATCCTACATCACAAGTTAGTAAGTCAAGCCTCTTATGACATCTGCAATACATCCAAATTTAAAGATTTTTTTAAAAAATTAAAACTTTTCAATTGTTGATTTTCCACATTTCAAAGGCTGTAGTTATCTGCAGCATACAAATGGAAAGAGTAGTGCAAAATACATCAAGTTTTTATGATAAATATACTTTCAGTCTAATGGATGCCTGAAAAGCAGTGTGAGAAATGACCACTTCCCAAAAGCAATCTAGACTGACACAATTTAGAAATATCAATGGCTACTCTATTTCCAAATATTGCCAAACAATTTCAGAAAGATTAAATATACAATTATTTTACAAAAATATAAATTGGGGCTTTACAAAACTTTATAAAATATAACACCATTTGTAAATTCAAGATAATTTCACACTGAAATAGACAACACTTCCAGAGATATGAAGTCTAGTCAAACTTAGTGGCTGCCTTGACAATACACATCATTTCTTCCAAATCTTCAAGTCTAAGCAGATCTGTGCTCTAACATGTTTTTCTTTTAAAGACCTTGCTGATTTTCAAGGATCTTATCAGATTTTTCATTCTACAAATATTAAAGCAGATGAATTTCTCAAAATGAATTAAAAGTAAAGGTTAATGCATTGTATATCTACACTACTGACAAATTTATAACCAAATTTCTAAGAATTTTTTTCATTTAAAATATCTGACAATAATTTGGTGCTTCTAAAATAGTTGTGATGTAAAAATACAAACACAACTATTTTATGAAAAATATTTATTCATGAGGATACTTCTAAATTTGGTTATTTATAGCTGTCAGGTAAGTTTTCCTAATCACACCTATTCATAAACACTCATTTTATCATCCTGAAGAGCACCAGTGTATTTCGTAAATAAACCAGAATGTAGGGGCTTATGTTTTCATGTAACAGTGCTAACAGAATAAGGCACCACTTGGTATATGAAAAAAAAAATAAGTTATTTCCAAATCATGCTCTGCTACTGGTGTCTTAATCATTACATATGGTAGTTAGAAAAAAAGCTAATATTATTAATCACATTATACTCTTGTTTCCATCATTCTGTGCTTTTAGTTTTCCATATTACAGAGAGAAAAAAACTAATGTACTTGGTGACCAGTTAAATAAATTTCCCCAAAATTCCAAAAAGAAAAAAAAAATCTAGAAATAAACAAGAAACAAAAATTTTATCTGTTGTATCCCAGTAAAAGAGTGCAGAGAAGGGAAGAGGTCAGGGAAAGCTACTTTCTATAGTATATATGAGGCACATAGGTTAGAAGTTTCTCAGGCAAATTCACAGCTACAGAAAAACTGGCAGAATTTTTACATATTGCCTAAAGCTGATTTTTCAGATCGTCACACCCAAGTAAATATTTCAAAATGTGTCTTAGTCACTGCTATCATCATCATCATCATCATCTGATCCATCAGTTAAAGGAGACTTCAATGACTGACTGTAAGAGTCTGATCTAGTAGGCTGGCATGTGGCCATGTCCCCTGTGGAAAGCAGGTCATAGCAGAAGTCACAAATCCGAACAGGCTTAGAGGATTGACTAGGAAGAAGAAATCTCTTCTCAGAGCAGGGCCCACAAACAACAAAACCACATTTTCGGCAATGGTGACGACGGTTAACAGGTGTGAATTTTGCTTTCTGACAGCGCATACATACAGTGGCCTCCGAGTCAGGAACCCAGACAGCAGCGTGTTCATTACTAGGCGTCTTCCCACTTTTGGAGAGCAAGTCAGTAACACATTTGTTTATGTGATTCATCCATTCCGATTTCTCAGTGGCAGTGGCAGCATAAACTGCAAATGACTTAGTCGGTGTCTTAATAAGCCACCCATTCCTTAATTCTCCCTCATCTTTGATGGAATCAATCGTAACATTTTCCAGGGGGATAATATGTTGTTTGTTGTATTTCTTTTTTTGGATGACAATATTTCCATATACAAGAATATCATTAAATAAGAAAAACTGCCTGGCTTTAGGTTTCTTTCTGCACAACTTAGTCAATACTCCTTCTCCAATAAGAACCCGTCCAGGTATAGTTAAGGGCTGACCAGCTGCTCCAAAACAGCTTTCCACTATACTTATACGTCTAGTATTGGCTTCACTGTTTGCCAAACGATCCACCATCTTTTGCTGATAGCCTTAAAAAGGAAAAGAAAAACTAATTAGTTCATAGAAATTCGGGTAAGGTAATACATATAAACCTAAATATAATCTTAAGTTATTGCTTTTCACAAAGGCAATACTCCATTATTCTTTTTAAAATAATAACTGTACATACCAAGTGAGTTAACTTCTGTGCTTTTATAATCATCAAAAACACTAAGCATCTCCATAGAGCAGTGTACTAGTAGCACTATATACCTACATTACATAATAGTAAACTACAAAATATCAACTTGTTGGGGCTGGGAATTTAGCTTAGTAATAGGAGTGCTTGTCTAACATGCATTAAGCCCTGAGTTCGACTCCTTAGTACCACATACACAGAAAAAGCCAGAAGTGGTGCTATAGCTCAAATGGTAGAGTGCTAGCCTTGACCAAAAGAAACTAAGGACAGTGCCCAGGGCCTGAGTTCAAGCCCCAAGACTGGCAAATATACAAATGATTCCCCTTAATCTTTAACACAGTGTTCAAAGACCCGGCATCCAGCATTTCCTCGTTTTTGCTTTTTTTTTTTTTGTTGGATAAATTGAAATAAGGAAAATACAGCAAAGTGTTCAAGTTATTCAAGTGAAGAAGTGAACACCATAATCCCATTCTTTCAAATATATACTATACGTGATCAACTCTGACAGTAAAAGTTTCTAAACATCCTCATTTCAATTCAACATTCCTCATACAAATCAACATCCTCAATTCAACAAATCTAACATGTTTACATTTAGACTTAATAAAATAATTAAATGGTAGCTACTCGTAAATGTCAGCACATAAAAATAAGATTAGAAAGTTATATAGCATACCATCAAAAACAGAGGTTTTTTTTCTCCTTTTTTTTGGTTGTTGTTTTGTTTTTTCCAGTCCTGGGGCTTGAACCCAGGACCTGAGTACTATCCTTGAGTTTTCTCAAGGCTAATGCTCTACCACTTGAGCCATAGCACTACTTCTGGTTTTTTCTGTTTATGGTACTGAGGAATTGCTATGCAAACACTCTACCATCAGGCTACACTCCTGGCCTTTATTTTTTTTAATGTTATTTTATATTCAAGCATTCAATAAGTATATTTCAGGCATCCATCTAGGTGCAGGGAAAAAAAAAATGAAATATACAAATAGGGGCTGGGAGCATGGCCTAGTGGTAGAATCCTCCCCTAGCATGCTCAAAGCCCTGGATTTCATTCCCTGGAATCTATACACAGAAAAAGCCAGAAGTGGCATTGTGGCTCAAGTAGCAAAGTGCTAGCTTTGAGCAAAAAGCGTCTAAGGACACTCCCAGGCCCTGAGGTTCAAGCCCCAGCACAGGCTAAATAAATAAATAAATAAATAAGTTTAGAAAATGGGTGTCCTACTCCCAGTTTAGATTCTGAGTTAGGAAAAAGAAACAAATCAAAAGTGAGATCTAAGCAATAAGTAATGTTATATTTTTCCCCCTAGTGCTGGGGCTTTTAAACTCAGGGCCTGGAAAAGAGCTCAAGGAAATAGCCCAAACTGAGTTAAAGCCCTAAGCAGGACCAGGAGTTTGGCCTGGTGGTAGTTGCTTGCCTAGTAAGCATGAAGACCTGGAGTTGATTCCTCGGTACCACATACAGAGAAAGGCCAGAAGTGGTGCTGTGGCTTAAGTGGTAGAACATTAGCCTTGTGGAAAAGCCCAAAGACAGTGCTCAGGCCCTGAGTTCAAGCCCCAGGACTGGCAAGGAAAGAAAGGAAAGAAGGAAAGAACCCCAAAGGCCCTAAGGCAGGAAAGAAGTTGTCACTTCAAAAAATAAATTATTCATCCTCATTTGAATTCTACTAATTCTACCTACTTGAACATAGTTATCTATTAATCACCTCCTGTAGAGTGCAAATGGCTTTATTACTGCTACTACTGAAGTTAATGCCATACCACCATAAAAATATACAATGCTTTTCAGTTATTACATTCTGACTCTGAATATCTTAAACCCAGAACACAGAAGACTTTATGATCCCTCAGGAAAACATCAATATTAGCTAAAATATGAGATGAGGGAGAAACTAGAGAGACTCAGTAATGTAAGCAGCAAAACTCGGGCCTAGAATCTACTCAGAGGGAGTAGTGTGTTAAACACTGGTTTACTGTCATATTCCCGACCCCATGAGTCTTACACATGTGTTATTAGCTCCATTTTGTGAAATTTAAGGAGTTTAAGTAAATTAGCTAAGGCTATCATAACAGACCACGGCTCAAATTGGATTTTTCTGTGCTGTTATCAAAATATTATGGGACACTAATTGTCCCTTGAAACTCTACTCAGTCCACAAGAACTGGAGAGAGATAAAAAATTAAGTTAAACTCACAAACCCTAAAAATACTAAAGAAAGATTCTGACTTGGGCAATTTATCTAAGGTATTAGGTCTTAAGTTACCTAGTTGGTCTCCTGGTAATGTTTCACTACTCATATTCTGCCGTCTGTTCATTGAAGTCTGAATATTAGCTCAAATATTTTCCCTTGTTTAAGACTGATACACTAAAACGAAGTTTGAAGTCAGATATAGTAGCTAAGACCTGTAATCATAGCTACTAATGAGACAGAGATTGAGTGGATCACTTTTTGAGGCCAGCTTAGACAAAAACATAAGACCTTTTCTAAAAACAAAAACAACAATAAAACAAACAAAAAAGGAGCCAGCTATTAGCTCATGCTGAGAGATCTGAGGATTGCAGTTCAGAGTCAGGCAAGTCCATTGGACTCTTGTCTCCAATTAATTACTAAAAAGCCAGAAACAGTGCTGTAGTTCAAAGTGATAAAGCACTAACTATATACCCTGAAGCACAAAAGCTCAGAGACAGTGCACCTAAGCTCTGAGTTCAAGCCCCAGGACTGGAAAAATAAAAATTTAAAAATAAAGAAAAAAGCTAGGTGCAGTGGTTCAGGCTGAGATCTGAGGATCGCAGTTCAAAGCCAGCCCAGGTACTAAAGTCCTTGACACTCATCTCAAATTAACTACCAGAAAACCATAAGTAGTGCTATGGCTCAAGGGGTAGGGTGGTGGCCGTGAGCTGAAGAGAACACTCAGGAACCAGTGCCCACAATCAAGAAAAGAAGGAAGAAGAAGGAAGAAGAAAAAGAAGGAAGAAGAACAAGGAGGAGGAGGAAGGAGGAGGAGGGAGGAGGAGAAAGGAGAAGAAGGAGGAAAGGAGAAGGAAGGAGGAGGAGGAAGGAAGATGGAACACAAAAGAAGAAAGGGAAGGGAGGAAAGGAAAGAAAAAAAGAGAGAGACAGAGAAAGAGCGCGCGCACCTGCCTAGCAAATGTGAGACCCCGAGTTTAATCTTCAATACTGCAAAAGAGAGGAGGGGGTATATAACAGGGACCGAAGAAGAGGAAGAAGTTTGAATACAGAAGAAGAGGAAGAAGTTTGAATACAATTACTTGGCTAGATTGCATGCCTTTAGAAGTTACACAAGAGCTGGGCGTAGTAGTTCACATCTGTAATCCTGGATACTCCAGAGGCTGAGATCTGAAGATTGAGGCTCAAAGCCAGCCCAGGCACAAAAGGGCCAGAGACTCTTATCTCCAATTAACCTCTAGAAAACCAGAAGTGGGGCTTGGCTCAAGGGTAGAGTGGTAGCCTTGAGCAGAAGAGCTCAGGGACAGCACCCAGGCCTAGTTCAAGCCCCATGATATGTGCAATACTAAAAGGTTACAAATACTCATAAAATTCTTTCAACTATGATCAGTTCATCTTATTTTTTGTGGTCCTGAAGCTTGAACTCTGGGCCTGGACACTGTCCCTGAGCTATTTCGGCTCAAGGCCATTGTGAGTCACAGTGCCACTTCTGGTTTTCTGGTGTTTAACTGGACGTTAGGTCTCATAGACATTTTTGTCCAGGATGGCTTTGAACTATAATCCTCAGATCTCAGCCTTCTGACTAGCTAGCAATAGAGCATGAGCTACTGGAGCTCCATACTTTATCTTATTTTTAACAATATTAGCAGCCCGCTTTGTTGAATTTCATTGATGAGTTATGATCTAAACGTGAAAAACAATGAATATGCAGAACCTAGGACATTTGGCTTTAAGAAGCCTTTTCCATTATCCTTCTTAGTCCCCAAATGTTTTTTTTTTTTCATGTGTCTGACATGAAGGTGACTGAACTAGGATGATCAAGCCTGTAATCCTAACTACTTGAGGTAAGGGAACTGCAATTTGAAGTCAGCCCAGGACTAAAAGTTTATAAAAGACTCCATCTCAACCAATGGCAGGGTGTGGTAGCAGGTGCCTGCCATCCCAGCAACAAAGGGAGGCACAAACAGGAAGACTGCAGTACACAACACAAAGCAAGACCCTGTCTAGTGCATAGTCCAAAATGGGAGGAAAGGAGGGAAAAAGGGAAAGAAAAGAGCTAGAAGCTGGGCATGGTGGCTCCTGCCTGTAATCCTAGCTATTCAGGAGGCTGAGATCTGAGGATCAAGGTTCAAGGCCAGCACAGGCACAAAAGAACCTGAGACTCTTGTCTCCAATAACCTCTAGAAAATGGGAAGTGGGGCTTGGCTCTCAAGGGTAAGGTGGTAGCTTTGAGCTGAAGAGCTCAGAGACAGTGCCCAGGCCCAGGGGTAGGGTGGTAGCCTTGAGATGAAGAGCTCAGGGACAATCCCCAGGCCCAGAGTTCAAGCCCCATTGGTGGGGGGACAGAAAAGGGGGAGGGAAGAACCAGAAACTCAGAGGAAGAATACAAATTCTTCCCTGCACATAAACTGATGGGGAGAAAATGTACATTGGATTGGGATTAAGGGAAGGAAACGAATAGAAGAAGAATGAAATAAAGTCATGAATGGAAATTAAACACCAATTTTACCTAAATTACTATTAGATACCCCAAAGCAATGTACTTTAGTAAACTAAAACCTTTGACTCCAGACATAAAGATGGCCCATTCCTTTCCTGCAAACTCCAAATACAAATTTACTGCCAGCACAATGAGGTGTCCCAAATAGCAAGAACTCTCAGACTTTTTGAAAGGACTACAAGACTGCCTTGTACTTGCCAGGCAAGTGCTCTTCCATCAAGCTAAATCCCAAATTCTCTACTAGTTTAAAAAAAAATATATATATATGTTTTTTTACAAATATATGTATTTTATAAATATATATTATATATATAAATTGATATATATATTTTTTCCCCCAGTCCTGGAGCTTGAACTCAGGGCCTGAGCACTGTTCTTGGGCTTTCTCAAGGCTAGAGTGCTACCACTTGAGTCACAGCATACTTCCAGCTTTATCTATTTATGTGGTACCATAGAAACGAACCCAGGTATTTGTGCATGCTAGGCAAGTACTCTACCACTAGGCCAAACTCCTGGCCCCTCCTGGCCCCTCCACTAGTTTTTAATAAGTAAATTTCCTTTTTCTTTTTTCAGAAGGTATCTTAGAAATGATTTTAAAAAAATCTTCCAGATATCAATACTATAACAATTATAAGTTATAAAAATAGAAAGCCACAACTAAGGCTGGGGCGGGGAACGTGGCCTAGCCATACAGTGCTAACCTAGCATACATGAAGCTCTGACCTCAGCCTCTGAATAGCTAGGATTACAGGCATGAGCCACCAGCACTCATTGTTATTTCATATCATTCATATCTTTGATGGCCTCTACATTTTTACAGATGGTTACAGGCCAGGAGTGTGGCCTATTGGTAGAGTGTTCACCTAGCATACATGAAGCCCCAGGTTACATTCCTCGGTACATCATAAACAAAAAAAGCTGGAAGTGTGTTGCAGTTCAAAGTAGTAGAGTACTAGCTACAGAAAGCTCAAGGACAGTGACCAGTCCTGAGACACAGGACTGACACCAAAAACAAACAAACAAAAAACAAGAGATAGTTACAATATTTCTTTATAAGTAGGTTCTCAAATATCATACATATACTTTTGTTGCCAATCTGAATATAATCTCATTTTATACTGTTTTCTAAGTACTAATGTTAGAACTGTTATTTTCTTTTTTTGTCTTTTTTTCATATATTTTTTATTGTAATTAATAGAAGGGTTACATTATATTTGCCAGATAGAAGGTACATTAATTCACATACATTGATACCCTTTCTCATGTCTTGGTCCCCATTTCCCTCCCCCCCACCCCTCATCTTGTTTTCCCCCCTTCCCTATCCAATTTCAAATAACCAAATACAAATATATCCAATATATCAGATAACAAAGTAAGATACTGTAACAATATGAGATAATCAAGGGATAGCAAAAGAGATGAGAGATAATATAGTACTTTAAGGACAACAATCACTCATTATATGGCTTTTAGAACTGTTAATTTCTGTTTCTTTTCACATTTAACCACTTCAAAAACAAAAAAACACTATTGTAGTAGCCTGCCTACTGAAACAAGCTTGTGATTCCCAGCTAAGGGAAGGTAGAAGAAGGAAGATCTGGCCAGAATCTTTTAAGTTAGAGCCGGGTGCCTGAGGCTTATACCTGTAATCCTAGCTACTGAGGAGGCTTAGATCTGAGGATCAAGGTTCAAAATCCCACTTGGGTAGAAAAGTCCCTGTGAAACTCTTATCCCCAATTCGCCACTCAAAAATCAGAAGTGGTGCGTGGCTCAAGTGACAGAACAACAGCCTTGAGCACTAAGAGGCTCAGGAACAATACTCAGACCCTGAGTTCAAGCCCTTCAAACACTCACATTCACACACACACACACACACACACACACACACACACACACACACACACACGAGACAATCTGAAACACACACACACACACACACACACACACGAACGAGACGATCTGAAAAAACAAGTGTACGTGTCTGTAGTTGTGGTCCTATCTCTTCCAGAGGTGGAGGTAGGAAGACAGCACTCAGAAACATGGGAGGACAAAAGGACTGGAGACACAGCTCAGGTGCTAAGTTCTGAGTTCAATCCCAATTGCCAATATAGAAGAAAACAAAACAAGCCAGACACCAGTGGTTCACACATCTGTTATCCTAGCCATTCAGGAAATTGAGATCTGAGGATTTTTCAAAGACAGCCCAGGCAAGAATGTCCAGGAGGCCCTTCTCTCCAACTAATTAATTGCAAAAAAAAAAAGCCTGATATGGAACTATAGCTAACTGAATAATCAAGCTAATAAATAAGGAAATAAATGACTCAGCTGAGGTGCTGGTGACGCACATCTGTAATCCTAATTACTCCAGAGGCTAAGATTAAATATGATTTTGGTTCAAAGCCAGCCCTACCAGAAAAGCCTGAGAGAATTCATCTCCAAAAACAACCAGAAAAAGTAAAGCTTGAGCCAGGCACGCCTGTAGCCAAGCTACTTAAGAGGCTGAGATTTTGGGCTTGAGGTTCAAAGTCACCCCAGGCACTAAAAGGTCCATGAGATTCTTATCTCCAATTATCCACCAGAAAATCAGAAGTGGTACTGTGTCCCAAGGGGTAGGGTGATAGCCTAGAACTGAAGAACTCAGGGACAGCACCCAGGGCCAGAGTTCAAGCCCCACAACCAACACACACATACACACACACACACACACACACACAAAGTAAAGCTTGAGGTGTGACAGAATGCCAGCTAAGTAAGCAAGCAGGCAGGCAGATAGACAAGCAGGGAAGCAAGCTCATCAGGCCAGGCCTAGGATTTGAACTCAGGACCTAGGCACTGTTCTTGGGCTTTTTTTTTTTTGGAGGGGGGAGGGGTTATGGGGCTTGAACTCAGCCTGGGCACTGTCCCTGAGCTCTTCAGCTTCAGGCTACCACCCTACCCTTGAGCCAAGCCCTACTTCCCATTTTCTAGGATTAATTGGAGGTAAGAGTCTCAGGTCCTTTTGTGCTCAGACTGGCTTTGAACCTAGATCCTCAGCTCTCAACTTCCTGAGTAGCTAGGATTACAGGTGTGAGCCACCACACCTGGCTTGTTCTTAGGCTTTCTAAAAGCTAGAGCACTACCACTTGAGCCACAGCACCTGATTCTGTCTTTTTCTGTGTATGTGGTACCAAGGAATTGAACCCAGAGCTTCATGAATACTAGGCAAGCACTCTATCACTAGGCCACACTCCCGGCCCCCCAAAACTGAACTTTTATCTACACAAATATATCCCAGAGAAATTAAGGGGGTGAGGGAAAAAGAGGATACCACACAGTTTTCCTGAAAACTGCATATATAAACTGGCCAGTGGCTTTTGTCTATAATCCTAGGTACTTAGGAGAATGAGACCTGAGGATGAAAGGTTTTAAAACCAGCTAGGAAAGATAAGTCTATGAAACTCTTCAATAAGTAAGAGGCTATGGTACAAGTTGTACAGTGCCAGCCTTGAGCATAAAAGGCTAAGGGAGAGTGTTCAGGTCCTGAGTTCAGAAAGCTCTACCGTGGGTACAAAAATAGACAGAAAAGGAGAGAGAAGGGGCTGGGAGTTTGGCCTAGTGTTAGAGTGCTTACCTAGTATGCATGAAGACCCAGGTTCAATTTCTGTACCACATACATAGATAAAAAGCCGGAAGTGGTGCTGAGGCTCAAGTGGTAGAGCTCTAGCCTTGAGAAAGTCCAAGGACAGTGCTCAGGCTCTGAGCTCAAGCCCAAACTGACAAAAAAAGAAAAAAAGAAAAATAAGAAAGAAGGAAGGAAGAAAGAAAGGGAGAAAGAGGGAGAGAAACAAGGGGGGAGGGGGAACAAATAACTCAATATTAAGTTCCAGTGAATAGTCTTTGACTTCCTTTATGTTCGTTTATCTTCTTTTTCAGCAACTATTTGACAGCACTAACTCATAGCAAAATTTAAAACTGTGAGAGAAATGTATCTTTTTATAAAGCTAGCTTTCATTAGTTTACAATCAGCAAAGATTTCAAGTTATTGTCTTCACAACTGCTGATAGGAATTGCATTTAAATCTACACAAATATATCCTAGTCCAAGCTCTGTACTAGTCTTGTAGTAATATTTTTAAAAGTAATGTGTTCTTCATTGTCTACCACATGTTAAAAATGTAAAGCTAGAAGACACAATTTTTAAAAAAAGACAGAATTCTATTTACACCTGAGAAGAGACCCAACTGTCAAGACTACTATGTCCCAGTTCTTACTAATGAAAATCAATACTTCTTATCTCATCCTTACAGGTAAGCTTGAAACAAAAGCTCATTTAAATCTATTCCTAACATATACCTTTGTTATCTGATATTATTGAGCTTCAGTAGTCAAATTCAACTATGCAGCTATACAGTGGGAGGAAGAAAAAAACCCCATGAACTATGAAGCACAAGGCCTGGATTCTAATCTTACTTCTGATACTAGGTAAGTGATTTCATATAATTACTAAGAGCTCTTTAAAAATAGATGATATGACTCACACCTATAAATTTAAGCCAATCAGGAAACTAAGCTCTGGAAGATCATAATTCAATATGAGCCAACAAAAAAGTTCATGAGATTCTATCTCCAAAATAATCCAAAGAAAGCAGGGATGGAGGTTTGGCCCAAGTGTTAAAGAATGCCAGCCCCACAAGCTCAAAGCCCTGAGTTCAACCCCAGTTCTGCCTCTAAAAAAAGTCAGGTATGGTGGCTCAAGTCTGTAATCATAGCTACTGGGGAGATGGAGATCAAGGCTAACCCCTGGCAAAAAGTTCTTGAGACCATCTCAACCAGTGACTTAAGGTATAGTGGTTAGTACCTATATCCTCAGCAATCCTGGGAGGATAGAAACCCAGGTTGGTGCGAACATAAATCAAGATTCTACTTCAAAAATAACCAAGGAAAAGCCAGGCACAGATGGCTTACACCTGAAACCCTAACTATTCAGGAGGCTCAACTTTGAGAATCACAGTTCAAACCCAGCCCAGCAGAAAAAGTCTATAAGACTCTCATCTCCAATTAACCATGAAATGTCAGAAGTGGAACTGTTGCTCAAGTGGTAGAATGCTTGCCTTAAGCTGTCATAGACATCGCTCAGATCTCAAGTTCAAGACAGTACTGACACGAAAAAAATAAAAGGGGCTGAAGATTGCTTAAGTGGTAGAGAACAGATCAACAGTAGTAGCCTTGAATAAAATAATCCATAGGGTCTTTGTCTTTAATAATAAATAGACCCTATTTCTGATATGCCTATTAATTCTAATAAAACTTTTTTGACTGTCTTAACATCAATAAACATTTTTAAATCTTGTGCTACTGTGGAATTAAAACTTCATGAGAAATATCAAAGGAGGTTGGCCTAGTGTTAGAGTGCTTACTTAGCATGCACAAAGACCCAGGTTTGATTCCTTTGTACCACATACATAGAAAAAGCCCAAAGTGGTTCTGTGGCTCAAAGGGTAGAGCTCTAGCCTTGAGAAAGCCCAAAGACAGTGCTCAGGCCCCGAGTGCAAGCCACAGGACTGGGGGGAGGGGAGAAAGAATATCTACTTTTGGGTGCTGGTGGCTCACACCTGTAATCCTACTCAGGAGGCTAAGACCTGTGGATTGCAGTTCAAAGCAATAGTAAAGGAAGAAAAAGAGAAAAACAGACAGTAGAACTAGGTGTGTAGTTCAATGGTAGGAAGCCCTGCCAGCACTGTCATCCCCACCAAAAGAAAATTTAAAACAACAAACTACAAAAAATACATCCTCCAGGGATAAATGTATAGTTATCTGTCAGGGCAAATCACAACTCTTGCTCCAAAGGGAGTAAAAGTTCTCAACCAAATAATCATAAGTACAGTACTGGAACACAATTCAGATTATTCTGAATATCATATTCCCATGTGGAAGAAGTTATATAAACTTTACATTCACAAAGAAAAATAACCCATAATCAATGCATTTGCCAAATATATTTGTGGGGACTATTAGTTGGTGGGTTATAGAGATGTAATTTTTTTTTTTTTTTTTTTTGCTTAAGCTCAGGCATGTTCAGGTAAGCACTCTACCACTAGGCCAAACTCCTGGCTCCAATGAAATCTCTTTCATATAGATTTAAATGCTATCTCAAACAGTCTTAGCTTTAGAATTGCTCTGCTAAGCTCAGTAATACAATCCAAAAGTTTAACAATACAATCCAGGCCTTAGATACAAAGGTTCAGGCCCTTAGATAGCCATCAAAGGACCTGAAGATAGTCCAAAATAATTTTGGCTCTCTACCTGCAACATTACAACTCTCCACAATGACCAAGTTCTAATCATCAATAGGTTTACAAAATCCAAATAGATACAGAAGTGGCTTCTTCAGTCAGTTTCAATTCACACTTTACTCTCAACATATCTACCATTCCATTTGCAAAAGACAAAAACAGTTCTTATTTTCAATACAGAAAATGTTTCACTAGATTGTAGATTTTAAATTTTGTAGCTTACTTAACTATATGTAATACTGAATTCTAAGTACTGGGCATGGGAGAGTCTATTTTTTAAAATATCTGTGTCAAGATCACATATACATAAATGATGTCTTCTTCCCTCTCCAAAAAGAACAGCTGTTCAGTAAATAAAAAATGATGATATATACAATTTCCACATTCAAAATTGCTTTAAAAATTACATAATTTCAAAAACGGTATATAGTCATTGGTATAGTACTAACAGCTGTGAACAGCACCGCAGAATATGTGAAAAACTGATAATGTTCACTTGAAACACTACTCTCAAAATTGGCTATTCTATCACATTCCTAACAAATTTTCCTTAATACCACTAAGAATAGTCTAACAAACTGCTTACTACACTCAAAGTGTTATGCTAAGTAGAGGAAAAACAATGCATTAAAAGTACATAAATGCACATAAAGTACTATTAATAAAAAGAAAGCATGAGGAAGCAAAAAAGGAATGACAATGCAGTGTTTTAATATCTGAAAGAACACATGAACTTTCAATAGGAAAGAAAAGGTAAGTAAAAGCATAAAATTTGTAATAAAAAAAAAAAAACTGTGGGCAGGAGTTTGGCCTAATGGCACAGTGCTTGCCTAGCATGCACGAAGACCCGGATTCGATTCCTCAATACCACATACATAGAAAAAAAAAAAAAAAAAAGCTGGAAGTGGTGCTGTGGCTCAAGTGGTTGAGTGTTAGCCTTGAGAAAGCCCAAGGACAGTGCCCATGCCCAGAGTTCAAACACCATGATAGATTAAAAAAACCCACCAAGACATGTGAAAGGGTATCAATGTATGTGAATTAATGCACCTTCTATCTGGCAAATATCATTTAACCCTTTTATTAATTACAATAAAAAATATTTAAAAACCAAAAAAAGCCTTATACACATATGAAATAACCACAATGAAACTCCTTAGTACATGTAATAGAAATTCTTAAAAAAAAGAATGCCTGGAGAGTAAAAAGACTGTTGAGGGGTGGGTATTAACAGAAGGGAGAGGGCAAATAAGAGTGAATACAGTCAAAAATATGAAAATAAAACAAGTGAAAACTTTTTTAGAAGGAGGAAGTAAAGGGCCAGGAGTTTGGCCTAGTGGTAGAGTGCTTGCCTAGCATGCACAAAGACCTGGGTTCGATTCCTCAGTACCAAATACATAGAAAAAAGCTGGAAATAGTGCTGAGGCTCAAGTGGTAGAGCTCCAGCCTTGAGAAAGTCTAAGGACAGTGCTCAGGCCCCGAGCTCAAGCCCAGGACTAGCAAAAAAAAAAAAAAATCGTATTTTATAAATACATGCTTATAAAAATATTTCTTTAGAAGAAAAATAACAAGGACTAGAGGACTGGTTCAAGAAGTATAGTACATGTCTGGCAAGCACAAAGGTCAGAGTTCAAACCTCAGTACACCTAGCTAGCTAGCTGGATGGATGGATGGAGCAAAAGCCTGAACCACAATAATAGAAAAGGGAAAGATAAGATTCACAAGGAAAAGCAGGTACAAATTGGTATGTAGATGAAACATGTTTCAAAGTTTAAGCATAAACTAGTGGGGAGATGTTTTGTTGCAGGATGGGTAAGGAAATCAGTGTCTCCACAAAACAGCCACGTCAGACAAAGGTGCAAAGAGTTCCAAGACAGAGATATATTTGGTAATCGTCCACCTAAAAGCTAAAAATTTTTTCAATTTAGGAACATGATGGGGAAAAACAAGCATTGAAAAATACAAAAAAAGTGAAATACAAAGACAGGTTACAAGAATCAGACACTTATAATTCCAAAACTCAGAAGGCCAAGGTAGTAAGTTTTTGAACTGGAGGCTAGCCTGAGCTACGTAGTGAAACCTTATTTCTACATACACACATAAAAAGTTAATATACACAATAAAAACATGAAACATAAAAAACAGGTATAGGGCCGGGAGTTTGGCCTAGTGGTAGAGTGCTTGCCTAGAATGCACTAAGACCCAGGTTCAATTCCTCAGTACCATATGCACAGAAAAAGCCAGAAATGGTGTTATGGCTCAAACAGTCGAGTTCTAGCCTTGAGAAAGCCCAAGGACAGTGCTCAGGCCCTGAGTTCAAGCCCTGGGAATGATACAAAAAAAAAAAAGTACAAAAACAAGTATAAATCAAACAGGTGTAAAGATAACAGTTTCAATCCAAAAACCAACAAAAAAGATCAACCAGGGACAACAGTAGAGAAAGTAAATGCTGCCAGGTGCCAGTGGCTCACACTTGCAATCCTAGCTACTCAGATTAGCTAGCTAATCTAAGGATTATGGTTCAAAGCCAGCCTGGGAAGGGAAGTCCATGAGACTCTTACCTTTAATAAACTACTCAGAAAAAGCTGGAAGTGCTGCTGTGCCTGCCTCAAGTCCTAGCACACTCACCTGGACTAAAAGAAGCTCAGGGATAGTTCCCAGGCTGAGTTCAAACCCCAGGAACCACACAAAATAAAAGGAAAGGAAAAGTAAATGCTAATCATTACAAAATTAACTAGTTATATCCAGCAAAAAATGGGAGTGTGACCTAATGGTAGAGTGTTTGTTTAGCATGCATGAAGCTCTGGATTTGATTCCTCAGTACTACATACACAGAAAAAGCCAGAAGTGGTGCTGTGGCTCAAGTGATAGAGCGCTAGCTTTGAGAAAGCTCAAGGACAGTGCTCGGGCCCTGAGTTCAAACCCCAGGACTGTCCAAAACAAAAAAGTCAAGAAGATGAGGGACTATGTGTAATATAGGGAACTCAGGGTTCAAATATTAACTATACAAAGAAGGAAGACTAATGGCCTGAGAGGACTGGAGGGATCAATGAGGGCAAAGAGCTGCTTTACAAGGTATAGCAGAAAGAGAAATAAATAGAAATCTGGCCTGTGCTTTACCATCTGGCCACAGAAGACTGGAATGATTTCAAATGTTACCA
Organism: Megascapheus bottae; assembly: GCF_031878675.1. Classification (NCBI taxonomy): domain Eukaryota; kingdom Metazoa; phylum Chordata; class Mammalia; order Rodentia; family Geomyidae; genus Megascapheus; species Megascapheus bottae. The sequence continues at coordinate 36,736,063 of NC_143517.1, read as the reverse complement.
AGGGTAAGGAACAGAGTCATACATGTGAATTGGCTATACAGAGAGAAGGTGAAAAACTCAAGAGACAGTGAACCTTACTTAAAATTCTGTCCAGAAATGAATGTAACCTGCCAATTAATCTCTAGTAGACTGCAAATACAACTTTTCTAGTCTCGCTAATAGATACCTGGGTAACAACCTGTACGTATCAAACCTCAAAATGAAGGAAATAAAAAAAAAGGGGGGGGGATTAGGAGCTGGGAGTTTGGCCTAATGGTAGAGTGCTTGCCTCGCATGCACGAATACCCTGGTTCGATTCCTTGGTGCTGAGCCTCAAGCGGTAGACCTATAGCCTTGAGAAAATCTTAGGACAGTGCTCAGGCCCTGACTTCAAGCCCAGGACTGGCAAATAAATTAATAAATTAAATTTAAAAAGGATTAAATCAAAATCAGACATTCTTTAAACCAACAAAAAAAGGAGGGGTGAAGGTAGAAAAACTATGTCCTGGCCCCAAACCTAGTGATTCGTTTATTTTTTTATTCTTTTTTTTTTTTTTTTTTTGGCCAGTCCTGGGCTTGAGCTCAGGGCCTGAGCACTGCCTTGGACTTTCTCAAGACTAGAGCTCTGTCACTTGAACCTCAGCACCAGTTCCAGCTTTTTTTCTATGTATGTGGTACCGAGGAATTGAACCAGTCTTTGTGCATGCTAGGCAAGCACTCTACCACTAGGCCAAACTCCCGGCCCTTTTTTTATTCTTTTTTTTTTTTTCTTTTTCTTTTCTGCCTATTCATTTTTTTTTTTAAAGAATTTATTAACGTTGATTTTTACATCATATTTTAAATGACAAGTTTAACAAACAAGTGTTCAAGAAGGGAATCTATTTACAATCACTGGGACTTAGTATTTAGAACTTAATCAAAATTAGGCTAAGGGTTTGTATGTCATAGAAACATATTAATTTATGAAATAAAACATTATGTCTACAGAGTCATATGTTTTTATGTCTATATATAGTTATGTTTATATTTCCATTACCATGTCCATAGCATTGGGTATGCAGATATTGAGTCCTCGCTCTTGTACTCTTTGGATTTAATAGCCATATATTAAGGATACCATGTGCCTTTTGTTCCTTAGGTCTTGACTGTCTCACTCAACATGATTTGCTCTAGATTCATCCACTTCCCTGTGTTTATTCTTTTTTTAAGCAGTTGTACAAAGGGATTTCAGCTCAACAAGTCAATGTATGTTGACCTTCCCTCACCCTATCATCCTAATCCCAGCAACTGATTTCTTTGTTCTGGTAATGGTGCCCAGCATCAGTGCTGGTACTGAACCCATATCTTCCTACCACCTGCCACAGATCCCAGGAATATATATATATATATATATTTGGCCAGGTTGAGCTTCAGCTCAGGGCCTGAGGACTGTCCTTGGATTTTCTCAAGGCTAGACTTCTACCACTTGAGCCTCAGCACCACTTCCAGCTTTTTTTTCTATGTATGTGGTACCAAGGAATTGAACCCGGGCCTTCATGCATGCTAGGCAAGCACTCTACCAGTAGGCTAAACTCTCGGCCTCCCAGGAATATTTTTAAGAATCTCCTCATTGGTCAGGGTGAGGTGGCTCATGCCTGTAATTCTAGCAACTCAGGAGGCTGAGATCTGAGGATCTCAGTTCAAAGCCAGCCCAGGCACTAAAGTCCATGAGACTCTTCTCTCCAATTAACCTCTAGAAAAATGGGAAATGGGGTGGGGAGTTTGGCCTAGTGGTAGAGTGCTTGCCTAACATGCACAAAGACCCGGGTTCGATTCCTTGGTATCACATATATAGAAAAATCCAGAAGTGGTGCTATGGCTCAAGTGGCAGAGCACTAGCCCACAAGGAAAGCCCAAGGACAATGCTCAGGCCCTGAGGTTCAAGCCCCAGGACCGGCAAAAAAGGAAGGAAGGAAGGGGAAGGGGAAGGGGAAGAGACAGACGGACGGGAAGTGGCGCTGTGGCTCAAGGGGTAGGGCAGTAGCCTTGAGCTGAAGAGCTCAGGGACAATGTCCAGGCCCAGGGGTAGGGCAGTAGCCTTGAATTGAAGAGCGCAGAGACAGCACCCAGGTGAAGAGTTCAAGCCCCATGACCCACACACACAAAAAAACACCTCCTCAGTGGATTCTTATGCACAGGCAAGGTTGATCATTAAATTTTGTACTTGTAAAACCTGCTTCTCCTTTAAAATTTAAAAATCTGTGATTCTATATATTCACTGACACCCTGTTCATTTGTTAAAATATTATCATGTGCTAGGCAATTCCACAAACATCTTAGTACATCTTCACAACTACCCTGTGTGGCAAGTATTTCATAAATCACTTGCATGAAGCTTAGAGAAGGGGCTGGTTTAAGAGTCAAGCCAACAAGCAGTAGAGGCCACGTCTCAGTTTACTACAATTCAAAAAACATGCAATCTGCTTTCCTTCCAGAACATTCATAGCAACTATTAAAATGCTGTTCTCTTTCCAAGAACTCCCAAAATGTGCACATTCGTTTGAGTTTTATAGATCAACTAAAGGAAAATGTATCTTTGGGTGGAAGGGAGAGTATTACCCCTAATTCTACAACATTACACCTTTACCTAGAAGTCTTTGGCAACTTGCTAAAGTATATCTATTAAGTTATTTGTTTAATCATTTTAAGCCAGCATGCACACTGCTAATAAGCAATTTTATGTGCTTATTAGCGCATAAAACATTCTAACACAAAATTCTAAGACAATTATGACAAAAACATTAAAATTTGCCTTACCAAAGAACATAAATGCATAAACATGACCAAGCTTTTCAGGCATTCACATTATCAACAGATATAAAAATTTCAATTACATTTTTGTGTCAATACTGGGCTTGAACCCTGCTCCTGGGCACAGGTGCCTGACCGTTAGTCACAATTTAAAATTAGGATTATAATCCTTTTGTGGATCCACTTATCTCCATTAGTAATTACATTTCAATCCACTACTTGGAATTTTCATAAATATATTCAATTTCTGTAATCCCAAGCCAAAATTCATTGAGTTATATAAAGGTAAATTCTAAAGAGTGACCAATCAATCTGCCAATTTAATGTAAAACATATCATGTACTAGGGGAAATATCATAAACACATTTTATCAACCATACCCATGGAAATTTAAACAATAAATGCATGAAGCATATTTATAGAGAATACACATGGCCAGGCACCAGTGACACATGCCTGTAATCCTACTCAGGAGGCTGAGATCTGAGAACAGAAGTTCAAAGCCAACCCTGGCACAAAAGTCTGTGAGACTCTTCTCTCCAATTAACCACTAGAAAACCAGAAGTGGGGCTATACACAAGTGGCAGAGCACAAGGCTTGAGTTGAAGAGCTCAGGGACAGTGCCTAGGCCAGAGTTCAAGCCCTACAACTGCCTTTAAAAAAAAAGAAAAGAAAGAATAAACGTGCATGCAGTCATTTACATGGTTTTCCTAAGCATCTGCTATGTTCTCAGTTTGTTAGGGATGGACAGGCAAATCAGACCATATGTGATGCCTGCTGGTAAGGAAGTGCCATTACAGATCCATACACTACTTACTGGGATACCAAAGAGGAAGTTAATTGATTTCAGAAAATAGAAAGGGAATAGGGCAGTCTTTTGAAGAGGAAAATCTTCAGTAGAAGAAGCTCTCTGTAAGTCAATTCTCTGGGAAATAAGGATTTATACTGCAAAACTACACTCAACTCAGAAGGAGCAGTAAAGTGAAGAAAGCCAGACTCAAAGGAACATAGGCTCAATAGTTTCCCTCATTTGTCATAATTAGTATAAACCTTGGACTCTCTTAGCAGAGGTTTACAATAGGGCAAAACCTAGATACATAAGGCCATATAGGATGAGGCTAAATGAAAGGGCCTCCAGGATATAGAAACAAGAGCCAAATAATGTGTGACTGTTGTTCTTAATGTATGTTATTTCTCATCTCTTTTGTTGTCCCTTGGTTATCTCACATTGTTACAATATCTTACCTTGTTATCTGATATGTTGTACATATGTTTGTCTGTTTGAAATAGGATAGGGAAGGAGGGAAAACAAGATGAGGGGAGGGGGTGTGGGGAGGGAAATGGGAAAAAAATATAAGGGCTAGCAATGTTTATTAAGTAATGTACCTTCTATCTGGTGAATATAATTTAACCCTTCTATTAATTACAATAAAATATATATTAAAAATAAAAAAGGAGCATTAACAAGAGCAGACAAGGTAGCAAGAGACTACATCACAGAAACTATGTATCCTACAAGGGCACACTAGAGAAAAAATGAGAGGGTTTCAATCTTAGAGCCTCAATTAAATATCTAGATTTGTGATAGTAGTAGAGACAACTCATTTCTAAATTTAGGCAGTGACTGGACAATGAAACAACAAAAAAGATTCTGAAGAACTCCGGAAATTAACAATCTTGAAATTGAAGCAGAATGTATTTTTAGGTCCTGAAGTTTAAAGACAGAAACTCTCCAAAACATGGCATCGTGATTATTGTATTTGCAGTTAAGAAAAGTCCCTTCGATTCATTTAACAAAATCTTAAAGCTGACTTGATAAATATGGGTTTTTGTTTTGTTTTTCTTCACTTAGGGGGGTAAATTCATGCAGAATGCTTACTTTTGATGCCTTAGCACACTTTTCTTTTTTGAGGCGATTGCATGTGCTTTCCCAATCCGTAATTTAGTACTCTTCACCTCCCGGCGCTGTCATGACCTGCAGAGATTAAAAACGGAAGGCTTTGTTAATACCGCATTAACCTGGGGACCCCATAAACTTCCAGAGTACGGAACACCGCCAGCGCTCAAAAACATAGGAGGCGAGCACCGCAGGGAGGGCGAGACACGCAGGAGTGTCAGGATCACTTGGCCTTATTCTCCAGAGAACGAACAACACACGCCTCCTAAGCTGCTCAACGAGGCTCCACGGCGGCGGGGTCAAGCGCGGCGGCGGGGGGCGCTGGGCCGTGGTAAACGGGGTCTGACTGCGGGGACGCGGGGCTCGGGGTCTTTGTAACCTTCCTTCTCCGCATCTCCCTCGCGCGCGCACCCAGGTTGACGGCTACGAGGCACGCCAGGCGGTGCCGGCAACCCGGGCTCTGCAGCTTGGCTGGCATTTTTAAAAGAAAAGCAAATTTGGCAAAAGACCGGGGGGGGGGGGGGAGCGGCCCCGTAACAGCCTCCGTCGGCACCGGAGTTATCGCTGCGGTGCCATCTTCCCTCAAGTCACAGAACACACGCGGCTCAAGTTACCTCGTCCCTTCCTGACACGCACACCCGGCAAACTTTCCGCGCAGCACCCCGGGGACTCCGCGGCGGCCCCGCCGCCCTCGCCGCGTCCCGGACCCCGCGGACCTCAGACCCGCAACTTGTCCCGGCCCCGCGTCCCGCCCCGTCCCGTCCTGTCCCGAACCGGCGGCCCCCGCCCCGGCCTCTCCCCGCGGACCTCCGCCCCAGGCGGGGCCCCGGTCCGGAGCGACGGGACGGCGGCGGCGTGCGGCTTCCCGAAGGCCGGCCCCACAGCCCCGGGAACGGCCAGGGAGCGCCCCGTTTCTCACAGCCCCCAACATGGCGTCCGCCGCCGCCGCCGCCCGCGACCAAGACGCCTCCCCGCGCCGCGGACGGCCCCGGGCCCGCGAGAGGAAGCGCCCCGCCCGCAAAGTTTCGCTTCTCCCACCCCAGCTCGCCGGTCCTCGGCAGGTCCCCGGGACCCCGACCTCACCTACCCGGGGCTGGACGCGGGTAGCGGCGGCGGCGGCGCTGAACGTCCCACTCTTCCTCTTTGCCGGCTCCGGGCGCAGACGCTTGGCTCGCTCCCAGTCCCGGCCTTCCCGGGTGTGTGCAGCCCGCGACCCCGCGCAGCCGGAGCGACCCAGACGCGGCGGGCGGGCGAGCGAGCGGCCGGCCGGCGCCGAAGCTCGCAGGTGACTCCCCCGCCCCTCCCGAGGAACCCCACAACGGCCGCCTGGGAGGGCCTCTCCCGCGCGCGCACGAGCGCGCCCCCGCCCACACGCGAGCGCGCCGACTCCCACCCCGCTCGAACCCGCCCTTTCTTCCTGGTTTCCTCGCCCCGCCCCTCGGCCCGCGCGACGCGCTGGGGGGCGGAGCCTTGGGCGGAGGCCACACCCACTGGAGGGCCGTCCGGGGCGGAACTTTCCCCTCCGCCGCGGAGTCCGGAGGTGGTCGCGGTACCTGACTTTCCTGACCAGAAGTCTATGGAAAGCACTGCTCAGCAATGTAAGAAGATCTCAAGGAGGCTGGAAGAATGGAAGGAAACCCCCCTTCCCCTCCAGCCCCTCCAGGCCTCCGCTGGGAATGAAGAACGGAAAAGCCAGGCTGGATTTCCATGCCAAGGCCTCGGTGCTCACAGTTGTTGACTAGTCCCAGTTAGTGCGGTCACACCTTCCATTGACTGTCCAGAGCCCGGCCAGAAACGCGGGGTACTGGGGGGAAGCTGAGGTGGCTACGCCCACCCACGTGCTCCCGGATGAGCACAGGCCTGAAACAGATCTTTTCAGAGCTCCTCGGCTTCCCCACTTCACCTACCTAGACGTGGAGGCCGGAGGTTTGTTAAACTCGCCCTCCCTGGTTGGCATCGCAGCACCTGTGAGCTGAGCGCAGGTGCTGGCCATAGCAAAGGTGTTTGGAATGGGGCGGAGTGGAGGAGAAGGCCTACTCTATACATAGGTGTGGGGGGGTTGGAAATAGGTGTTTAGGAAATCTTATATTTCCTTTGGTTTATTATTGGAGGTGTGTGTGTGTGTGTGTGTGTGTGTGTGTGTGTTTCTCTCACCAACCACGCACACCATACATGGTCAGGTTTGAGCTGTGGTCTTTTTCCATCTGTTCACTTTCTGCTTCCCATCCTCCCCTTGTCAGAGTCTCTGAAACAAAGTTTTTCATTAACTAGAACAAACTTAACAAAGATGAACCATTAAAAAAAAAAGTTAAAGGCTCACCATCACACACTTTCTCGATACATGTATTGGAGCTATGTCTAGACAGGCTCAGGTGTGGTCAGGACTTTTCATTCAGCCTCATCATCCTTACATGCATCCACATATTTATCAGCGGAGGAAAGGATAGACTAAATGTTAAGATCACTTTGAATCTGAAAATTGGGTCTAATTGGTCCTCTAAAGTCTAGTCTAAAATAATAGGCACTGTACATTTTTAATCCTCCCCATCAGTCACCCTTCCTCCACCAGCACACTTACTTTACAATATGCTACTAGCAAGCAAATGACTACATTCAAACCCCACCTAGTACCACCAAAAATCAAAAATATATAGATGGCAAGCCAGAATAACAACTCAAAATCTTGACTTTGCCTCTAACTATGTGTGTCCTTGGTCAAACTCAGATATTACCTTCTTGGTTTATAAAATAGGATTAGTGTTATGTTTCATGGAAGTTTCTGTGGAAGATGGCAAATCCCTGGATTTTAACTACTCCTCCTTTGTCCCTTGCACCTGTTGGTCTCATAACCTTAACTGTGACAAAAAAAAAATAGCACCGCCACTCACTAACATCTTGGAGCCATCCTCCTTTCTCTTTTTCATCTCTTTGCTTCCCCAATATAGTAGGGTTTATACCCAGGCGCTGGTGGCTCACACCCACATCTTTTTTTAATTTTTTTTGCCAGTCCTGGAGCTTGAACTCAGGGTCTGAGCACGGCCTTGGGGCTTTCTCAAGGCTAGAGCTCTACCACTTGAGCCACAGCACCACTTCTGGCTTTTTCTATGTATGGGGTACGGAGGAATCGAACCCAAGTCTTTGTGCATGGTAGGCAAGCACTCTTCCACTAGGCCAAACTCCTGGCTCCCACACCTACATCTTATAGTGTGGATGAGACTTGAAGATCATGGTTCAAAATTGGAAGTATATGAGTCTTGCATCTCCAGTTAACCACAAAAATCTGAAAATGGCTCAAGTAGTAGACCACTAGCCTTGAGCAAAAAAGCTTAGGCCCTGAGTTCAAGCCCCAGGACCTGCACCCTTCTCCAATCTTCCTGCACCCTTCTTCAATCTTCCCAAAGCTTCTCGTGTGTGTGTGTGTGTGTGTGTGTGTGTGTGTGTGTGTGTGTGTGTGTGTGTGTGTGTGGTGCTCAAGCGCTATGGTGTCTACCTGCTAGGTCCTGCCACCCAACCCAACGTTCCAAATAAAGAGATAAATTATGGCAAAGGTCAGAAAGGAGATTTGTTATGTGGCAGCCAGGATCCAGGGCAGGAAGAGAAAAAGTAAGCACTTCATCCCATCTGCAGTTATCTTTGAATTGCAGATTGGAGCTTTTGGTTTACAGCAAAACTGGTGAAAGAAGGAGAGAGAGATGTACAATTATTAAACAGTTCTGGTTAAAGTATGGCCTGGTTGGTAATTATTGAGAGGTTTCTTAGTAGTTGTTGATGTTATACTTTGACTAGAACAATCTAGTCAGGATAAACACGTCATCTTGGCAGGGGGTAGGGGTGAGGGGGTTCTCTGTCTAGAAGAAAACTCTGCTGTTCCTTTCCTGGAGGCATTTTCCTCTCCTCCTTTTCCTCCTCATAAATTGTTATCTGTCATCAGTCGTCCTGTCCTTCCTGGATTCCTAGGTGGCTGCAAGGTGAACAATTTAGAACAAAGATCACTGCTTCCAAAATAGAGGCAGCAATGCCAAGATTTTATCCTGCTCTCAGTTAATTCAAAAGCTCAAAAAGGAGTCAATGTTTCTTTCAGCAAAAGCAGGATTTTTGTTGTTTTGGTGGTGGTTTGTTTGTTTGTTTTGCTGGTCCTGGGGCTTGAACTCAGGGTCTGAGGACTGTCTCTGAGCCCCTCTGTACTCATATCACTTGAGCCACAGTGCTACTTCTGGATTTTTCTAAGTAGTTTATTGGAGATAAGAATCTCAGACTTTTCTGCTGGAGCTAGGTTTGAACCAAGACCCTCAGATCTCAGCCTCCTGAGTAGCTAGGATTATAGGCATGAATCATCAGTGCCTGTCAGGAAAAGCAGGTGCCTGTAACAAGAGTCAGAAGACAGATCATCTGGGAGGAGCAGGCCCAGGTGCCCACCAGGTTCCAAATCTCCCAGTACTATGATTTTCAACTTTCCAGCCCCCAGAAACGTGAGAGATCAATTTCTGCTGTTTCTGAATGCCCCAGTCTCAGGTACTGTGTTACTGCAGACTAGGTAGACTGAGGTACCACCAACTCTGAATAGCAGCTTATATTGTAGAGAGCTAGTTCCCTAGATTCCAGGGAAATGTCAGACAAACACAAAAGGATAAGTATTACATTTTTAAGGGGGGGAGGTGGGAGCTGGTGGCTCACACCTATAATCCAAGCTGCTCCAGAGGCTAAGATATGTCCAGCTAGCATCAAAAAGTCAGTATGACTCTTATCTCCAGTCAACTACCAAAAAAAAAAAAAAAAAAAAACCTAGAAGTGAGCCAGGTGCTGGTAGCTCATGCCTGTAATCCTAGCTACTCAGGAGGCTGAGATCTGAGGATTGCAGTTCAAAGCCAGCCTGGATGGAAAAATCATGTGAGACGCTTATCTCCAATTAACCACATCGCTGTGGCTCAAAGTGGTAGAGTACTAGCCTTGAGCTCAGGGATAGCACCCAGCCCATGAGTTCAAGCCCCACAATCATCATCATCATCAACAACAACAAAAAGAATAAATCAAATGAATCAAAATGTTAGTAAGTCAGAGTCAACTATAAATTAACGTTCTTTGAACTGATTCCAATCTTGCAACACAACCCTAAGTTTGGAATTATTTCTTCAAAGAAAAAAGTGGGAGAGGGACTGGCAGATTTAGGTACAGTGTATGCCTAAGCACAATCAGAGTACTAGGTTCAGTCTCCAATAGCAATAGCATATTAAAAAAAAAACATTGAATAAGGCAAGTTGCATAGAACAGTTGTCATAAATAGTTACCTTCAAAATAGACCCAGACTAAGAGCTATGTGATTGTAAAATAATACATTTTATGCTTCCTTGTAGTTTCCCAGGGAGCAAAAATTGAATTTACTCTTCTTGTAAAGGAAAGATGTCCCTGATTATGAGATAGTAGCCATCCTTCTTGGGGGCATCTTTCTGAGCATTTTAAGAGGGGGCATTCAGAGCTTCACTGTGACCTCTACAAACTTCTTTGGCACAATCACAAGTGCTCTAGATCATGGGCTGCAAGAAGTAGAAAGTCCTTAGGAAAATGTATTACATGGCCAGACATAGTAGCATATGCCTGTAATCAGCTATCTCGGAGGTTAACATGGGAAGGATTATAATTCAGGATCAGGCTGAACAAAAGGTTAACAAGACCAATAAACCAGGCAATAGCAGTAGTTCATGCATATAATCTCAGCTAGACATGAGGCACGAGCAGGAGAATCACAATCCAACCTGGCCCCGCATAATTACAAAACACTATCCAAAAAATAGCTAAAAAAAAGTTAAGGTATTCCAAAAGGTAGAGCAGCTCCCTAGTAAGCCTTAGGTCCTGAGTTGAGAGAAAGAGGGGGGGGGGAGAGAGGAAGAAGGAAGGAAGGAAGAAAGGAAAGAAGGAAGGAAGGGAGGGAGGGAGGGACAGACAGGGAGAGATATAGAGAAATACTGACATAAAAATAATCAAAATATTAACCCCCAGGGCTAGGGATATACCTCAATGGTAAAGTGTAAGTATGTTTAATATGCATCCTAAGTTTATTCTCCAGGACCCCTCAAAAAAGTTAGCCAGCAGACACAGGTGGCTCACAATGCCATTCAACTATTCAATAGGCTGAGATATGAAAATGGTGGTTTGAAGCAAGTCTGGCCAGGAAAGTCATTGAGATTGTCTATCTCCAATTAACTATCAAAGCCAGATGTGGTGCTGAGGCTCAACTAGTAGAGTGCTAGCCTTGAGCAAAAGAGTTCAGGGACACGGGGTTGTGGAGGAAAAGGAACCCTACTACACTACTGGTGGGAATGCAGACTAGTTCAGCCACTCTGGAAAGCAGTGTGGAGGTTTCTTAAAGAACTGAAAATAGACCTTCCCTACGATCCCGCCATACCACTTCTGGGTATCTATCCTAAACATCATGACCCAAGATATGATAAGGACATCTGCTCAGCTATGTTCATCTCTGCACTATTCACAATAGCCAGGCGATGGAACAATCCAGATGCCCTATTGCCGATGAATGGATACAGAAAATGTAGTACATATACACAATGGAATTCTACATAGCCAACAGACAAGATAAAATAATGGCATTGGCAGGGAAGTGGATGAATCTAGAGCGAATCATGTTGAGTGAGACAAGTCAAGACCAAAGGAACAAAAGGCACATGGTGTCCTTAATATGTGGCTATTAGATCCAAACAGTACAAGAGCAAGGACTCAATAGTTGCATACCCAATGCTATAGACATGGTACAGGAAATACAAGTACATAGACACAAAAACTTACGACTCTATAGACATAATGTTTTATTACATAGATTATTATGTATCTATGACATACAAACCCTCAGCCTAATTTTGATTATGTTCTAAAATCTAAGTGCCAGTGATTGTATATAGAGATTCCCTTCTTGAATACTTGTTTGTTAAATATGTCATTTGAAATATGATGCTAAAATCAATGTTAATAAATTCTTTAATAAAAAATTAATAAAAGCCAAAAAAAAGTTCAGGGACAGCACACAGCCTTGACATCAAGTCCCCTCCTATCCCTATAGCACACACACACACAATAAAAATTTATAACAAAATTATAGTTTTTACTCTGAAATAGGAAGGCATCTGGAAAAGAAAGAATTCCTGGGGCAAGGAACGTGACTTAGTGATAGAGTGCTTGTCTAGCACACATGAAACCCTAGGTTCAATTCCTCAGTACCACATAAACAGAAAAAGCCAGAAGTGGCACTGTGGCTCAAGTGGTACAGTGCTAGACTTGAGCAAAAGAAGCTCAGGGACAGTGCCCAAGCCCTGAGTTCAAGCCCTAGGACTGGTAAAGAAAGAAAAGAAGAAAGGAAGGAAGGAAAAAAGGGACAGAGGGAGGAAAAAGAAAAGAAAGAGGTCCTTACATCAGCTCTCAGAAAAATCTTGACAGTAAAAAGCTTAGTGGTTGCCACATCTTTCAGGAAGGAAAACTGAGTCGGTGGAGCTCAGGCACTTTCAGGATTGTGTAAACCCTCTACATCACACTATCATGGTGGATATAATCCATGGTAATTTTCCCAAACCCATGGATAACAAGATGGAGGGAACCCTTGGAGGTGCACCTCAGTGGTACAGCCTTTGCCTAGCATGCCTAGGGTTTAATCTGCCAGCACACCATAAAGAATGTGTTCTGTAAACTAGGGCCTTGAGCCCTTCTACCTTGTAGCTATCGGTTCCACTGTTCCAATAGATGGGCCCCTGCAGCTTGTGGGGGGCTTGTTGGGGGGTGGGCAGGGGGTAGGGGGACTCTACATTTTAGTCAATATTGCTATGAACCTAAAACTGCTCTTAAAAAAATGAAATCTATCTGAAAAGAAAAAAAAAGACAAACGATACTGCATATGTCTCTTAGAGATGCTGGGATTTAAACAGGGAGCTCTTTGAGAAGCTTTTTGGCAAGCATTTAATGCATTTCTTAAAAGATTCATTATAAATCATATTTCTCAAGCTACTGCTCTTTTTCTTTTTTACAATCTGTCAAACTCTTTCACCTTAGAATCAAAAAGTAATTCAGGTTTGAACAGAGATTGTCATAGTTTTTTGGTTTTTTGTTTTTGTTTTTGTTTTCTTGCCAGTCCTGGGGCTTGAACTCAGGGCCTGGACACTGTCCTTGGGTGTTCTAAAAGCTAGTGCTCTACCCCTTAAGCCACAATACCACTTCCTGCTTTTTCCAAGTATGTGATATTGAGGAATCAAACCCAGGGCTTCATTCATGTTAGGCAAGCACTCTATGATTAGGCTATGCTCTGGGGCCTTCTTTTTCTTTTTATCTTCTCTGTTAATCTATGACCTTTTGGTGGGGGGGGGTGATATGGGGGTAGTCTGGAGCTTGAACTCAGAACCTGAGTGCTATTCCTGAGCTCTTTGGTTAAAAGCTAAAGCACTACCATTTAGAGCTATAGCTCCACTTCTTGCTTTCTGGTGGTTAACTAAAAATAAGATTCTCACGTACTTTCCTGCCTGAACAGACTTTGAACCATGATCCTCAGATCTCAGCCTCCTGAGTAGCTAGGATTACAGGCGTGAGCCACCAGCACCCAGCTTGTTAATCTATTTTCTATTATAAATACATATACATATAAATACACATGTATTTATAATAAAATATAAACATATATTTTATAAAACATAAAGCACAAGCTAGGCACTGATAGCTCATCCCTGTAATTCTAGCTACTCAAGTGGCTGAGAACCTCTGATCATGATTGGAGGCCAGCCTGGTCAGAAACTTTGATGAAACTTCATCTCCAGTTAGCAAAAAGTCAGGTGAGGCTGGGCATCTGTGGCTCATTCCTGTAACCCTAGGTACTCAAGGCCGAGATTTGAGGATCGCGTTTGGAAGCCAACCAAGGAAGGAAAATTCATAATTTGCTATCTCCAATAAACTACTCAAAAATCTGGAAGTGGCAGTGTGGCTCAAGTGGTTGAGCGCTAGCCTTGAAGCTCAGGGACAGTCCCCAGGCTCGGAGTTTCAAGTCCCAGGACTAGGAAAAAAAAAAAAAAAAGCCAGGCTTTGGATGTGACTCATTGGCAGAGTAACATTGAACCAAGCCCAGAGTTCAATCCCAGTAATAAAAAAATCATATACAACACTGGGCGTAGTGCCTCACGCCTGTAATCCTAGCTACTCAGGAGGCTGAGATCTGAGGATCAAGGTTCAAAAGCCAGCCTAGGCACAAAAGACTGTGAGACTCTTATCTCTAATTAATCACTAGAAAAGGGGAAGTGAGGCTGTGGCTCAAGGGGTAGGGCGGTAGCCTTGAGCTGAAGAGCTCAGGAACAGCACTCAGGCCTAGAGGTCAAGCTCCATGACCCACAAAAAAAAAAAAAATCATGGGGCAGGGAGTTTGGCCTAGTGGTAGAGTGCTTGCCTAGCATGCATGAAGACCCAGGTTCAATTCCTTGGTACCACATACATAGAAAAAAGCTGGAAGTGGTGCTGTGGCTCAAGTGGTAGAGCTCTATCCTTGAAAAAGCCCAAGGACAGTGCTCATGCCCTGAGCTCAAGCCTACGATTGGCAAAAAAATAAATAAATAAATAAAAAATTCATATACAGACACAATGGCTGCGTGCTTCTAGTGAAAAGTCCTCAATTATTTGCAGATTAACACTCCTTTGCCAGTAGAGAGTAACTATACATCAAATGCCCTATCATTAATTTCTTTAAATGATAAAACAATAACCTCAAAAAGCAGTCATTGAATAAGCTTACTTCTTATGAAAGTAGTTCAAAGTAAGTATATAATCAGCAAAACTAGAACACTGTTTTCTCAAAAGTTGGTGCCATAATATAATTATATAAATATAATTCAACAGAAATATTAAGTGAAAACATTTGCCAACAAAATCTGTTTTAAAAGAACGTATTTTGTGGAACACTGGCATAAACATATCATTTATATTCCTATGTAAATAGAACTTATAGCATGATTTCATATAAAATTCATTTTCAAGTAAAATAAAAAATTTTAATCTTTTCAATCAGACCTGTGTTCAAATTCTGATTCTAATGTATAACCAACTTTGTAGAAGCGGCTTAACTGCTTTTTACATATATTTATATATATGTTGCAAAATGAGGGAACTAATCTCTCCAGGAAAATACCTCCCCAGGATAAAAAGATCAGGGTAGAGTAAATTAGGGGTATAGCATACCACCCAGGAAATAATAGGTGCTCAGTAAGTAGCAGATGTGATGGTTGTGGTAGTAAATGTTGTTGCTGTTGAAAATATAAACAGACTATACATTTTTACCATTTATGTGAAAAGACAGGAAATGGTCCATCAAATCTGTTTACATGATTCACAGATCTGTGGACAATTCTTACAGAGGTCTTTTGTCCATGTGTGTGCCTTTCCAGTGATGCTTAATGAACATTATTTTAATTGTCACATGTTCCAAACACAGCAAAAGTACAATGAGAAAAATAACAGGCTCTTATCTACTCATTATCTAACTTTTGTAAGTACACACACTCATGCACATGCGCGCACGCACACACACACACACACACACATCTTTTTTTTTTTTTTGCCAGTCCTGGGCTTGAGCTCAGGCTCTGAGCTTTCCTTGGGTTTTCTCAAGGCTACAACCTGACCACTTGATCCACAGTACCACTTTTGGCTTTTTCTATGTATGTGGTACCGAGGAATCAAACTCAGGTCTTCGTGCATGCTAGGCATGCACTCTACTCTACCCCTAGGCCAAACTCCCCCCCACACACACACACAACTTTTACCTGCAGAGATTATCAGATACTCAATGCCCCAAAGAACTTTCTATAGATGTCTGGTGATAACTGGTGATTGAAATTACTCAAAACTAGAAGCTACTGGCTCTTACTTGTAATCCTAGCTTCTCAGAAGGTTAAGATCTGGGGATCTAGGTTTAAAACCATTCTGGGCAAAAAAAGTATGTGAGTTTCTATCACCAATTAACCAGAAAAAAACTGGACTGGAGGTGTGGCTCAAGTGGTAGAGCACCAGCTGTGGAGTAGAAAAGTTGAGCAAGAGCAGAAAAGCTGAGTATAAAGCCTTAAATTTAATCCCTACTACTAGCAATAATAATAATAACCACAACAGTTCAAAAGATGTCAAATTGAGATGCCTTAACGAAGTGCTTCACTATATTTCCACACCTCCTACCTTTTGGGATAGATTACAGTTTTCCTGTAACACGAAATAGAGGATGATGATGGTTTGCCTCCTGCATCCATTTACTGTGCTTATGATAAAACATTATCCCAAATTTCCATTGCACATACATTCCTCTTTCTCAACGAAACAGTTTGAGTGGCATTAACTCTTCCTTGGCTCCAATGATGAACTGGCTTAGGCCTGGAGGGGTCCCCCATACCCCTGCATACAGCCTGGTTCTGTCAGAAGTTTATTTAACAATGGAGGGAAGAGGTGTTCTCTCTTCTGCTGCCAGGAACATATCTATCTATCTATCTATATCTACATCTATCTATCTATCTATCTATCTATCTATCTATCTATCTATCTACATGTCCCCAGAGCTGTTGCATCTGTCCTGGGACCAGAAGGACGACTGCCCCGGATTCAGCTCATATAGTGGAAGGCAGAGCAGAGAGGGGAAAAGGCACTAGACGTACCATACCATCAAGCTTTTCTAGAGCCCAAAACATCTCTGGACTTTTTTTAGGTAATGCAATGAATTTCCCTTATTTGTTTAAGTTAGCATGAGCTCCAGCCATCCTGAGGCACTTTCAGTTCTCCAAAACATATCATTTCACTTCAAAATAGACTGAGCCCAAAATGCATTGAGAGCTGAGCACTCGCGGCTCGTGCCTGTGATCCTAACTAACCCAGGAGGTTGAGATATGAGGCTTGAGGTTGAAATCTATGGAAAGTCCCTAAGACTCATCCCTAGTGAAACCACCAAAAAGTGGGAAGTGGAGCTGTGGCCCAAGTGGTAAAGCACTAGTCACGAGCAAAAAGCTCAGGGATTGCACCCAGGTCTAGAACTGGCATCAAAAACAATTTAGTCACCATGCAGAAAGAGGCAAAGAGGCATGACCACGACCTTCACGACCACAGGGGAGCAGCACTCCTTGCGGCTGGCAGGAGAATGTTCCAGATGTCTAGCCATGGAAGAGTGCCACTCCTTCATCACTGACTTCTAGCCATTTGCCATTTCTTTCTTTTTTGGGGGGTTGGGGGCATGGGGATTGAACTCTGGGCCTGGGCATTGTCCCTGAGCTCTTCAGCTCAAGGCTACCACCCTACCCTTGAGCCAAGCCCCACTTCCTGAGATAAGAGTCTCAGGTCCTTTTGTGCCCAGGTTGGCTTTGAGCCTTGATCCTCAGATCTCAGCCTTCTGAGTAGCTAGGATTACAGGCGTGAGCCACCACGCCGGTGGATCCATTTGTCATTTCTAAAGCCTATGCTTAGAAATGAATCAGGGGATTCATCTTGTGAGGTTCAGGAAACCTGGAGGAGGTGAAGACCGTGATTGGAGGCGTGGCAGCTCAGAGCATGTGCGCAGAAAAGCTCCGTTGAGTCAGTTAGGTTTGAACTTCCTGGTGTGTCCCTGTAAGGATGGACAATCCACTCTAACCAGTGTTCCCCAGTCAACTGGAAGAAGTTTCAAAGGTCAGAAATAGAGAAAACATGGAGAAACAGTTTTCAGAGGAGCAAGACTCTCTGCTATTATAATTCTCTCTCATCTTCTCATCACATATGGACAGCTTAGAGAAACCTCGAAGAAGTAATATAACAACATTTAAAGATGCCAAGAGATGCCTTCCAGAAATAATGTGTGAATGAGGCATGTGCTTCATCATCTTCTCAGCCATAGAAACCCATCGTGTAGCCAGGCGTGGTGGCTCACACCTGTTATCCTAGCTACTCAGGAGCAAAGTTCAAAGCCAACCCAGGCACTAAAGTCCATGAGACTTTTATCTCCAATTAACCACTAGAAAACCAGAAGTGGTGCTCTGGTTCAAGGCGGTAGGGCGGTAGCCTTGAGCTGAAGAGCTCAGGGATAGTGCCCAGGCCCAGAGTTTAAGTTCCCATGACTGACAAAAAGAAAAAAAAATCCATCTTGTACAGAATTTGAGGGGAAATGGGTGCAGCAGTGAGAGTGCAGCAGTGGAGCTCACTGGGCACTGATGAGAGGGAACTACACAGCTCGAGGGTGGGTACAGGAGGGAGGGCAGGGGGAATCAGGAGAGAATGAGGGAAGAGAAGACACTGGAAGAAAGAAATGTACTCATTACTTGACTCATGTAATTGTAATCCCATTGTACATCACCTCTATAATAACAATAAAGTAAATCAATAATTAAAAACAAGAAATCCATCTTTTCTCAGGTCACTGTAATTGTCTCTTGGGTAGCTAGGATTACAGGTGTGAGCCAGCATCAGACAAACTTTTTTTTTTTTTTTTTGCCAGTCCTGGGCTTGAGCACTGTCCTTGGACTTTCTCAAGGCTAGAGCTCTACCCCTTGAGCCTCAGCACCACTTCTGGCTTTTTTCTATGTATGTGGTACCAAGGAATTGAACCCGGGTCTTCATGCATGCTAGGCAGGCACTCTAGCACTAGGCCAAACTCCCAGTCCCAGACAAACTTTTTAAAGGCATCAGTAGCATTGATACATAGGTGAAGCAGATTTATCAAGCATACATTTTTAGAAGAGTTGGCAGTTTGGCCAGATGCACATATAATTTGATAGGCTTTTTAAAGGATATTCCTAAATGTACATTTGCTTATTAGGAATCTCAGAAGAGCATTTATATTAATTTGTCATTTCAGATCTAAGTTGCAGCACAGCATCAAGATTAACTTTATGAATTCTCTATGAGATAGTCAAGAAAATTATATTTGTCTTTTTGGGAATTATTGTTGGTATTTTGATCTCCTAGGGAAAAAAAAAAGAATAAAAGCCTGGTGCCAGGCTTGCATTCCAAGCTACTCAGGAGGCTGAAATCTAAGAATTACAGTTTGAAGCTAGCCTAGACAGGAAAATGTGAAAGACTCTTATTTCCAATTAACCACTCACATGCACAAAAAGTCCAGGTGGGGGCTGGGAATGTGGCTTAGTGATAGAATGCTTGCCTAGCATGTATGAAGCCCTGGATTTGATTCCTCAGTTCCACATAAACAGAAAAGGCCAAAATGGTGCTGTGGCTCAAGCGATATAGTGCTAGCCTTGAGCAAAACAACCTTAGGGACAGTGCCCAGGCCCTGAGTTCCATCCCCAGGACTGGTTTTTACAAAAAAAGTGGAAGTAAAGCTGTGGCTCAAGTGACAAAGTGCTGGCCTTGAGCACAAAAGCTTAGGAAAAGTACTGGGGCTCTGAGTTCAAGTCCTAGAAACAGCACCAATTAAAAAAAAAAAAAGCTAAGAGTCTAGGCCCTGAGTTCACGCTCCTACTGGAGCACCAAATAAATAAATCACATATCTTCCTCCTCACCCATTCACCATTATCCATTTCTGATTTATTAGGTTGGCCAAAGGCTAGATCTGACATGTGGAATTCTGGAGTTAGATGTGTGGCCTAGAAAGTTACTGTAGTGACCCCGTCCTCCTATCAGCCTGTCCACATGGGAAGCTCACATGGGAAGGGCTGGGAGAGAGAACCCGCACGAGGAAGGGGAGCAAGTGCTTAGGGTTGCTTGTCCACCCCTGCTTTGGAGAGAGCTGAGCTCCCAGCTCAGTATATAATCAAGCACAGAATCCAGGGACTTCTGGAGGGTCAGAAATTGTAACCAGGTCCCATCCCACTACAGGTGAGTGTCTGGGTCATCTTTCTTGAGTCCTGGGGCTTTCCTTCATTGGTTGTGTTTTCCTTGCCTGCTTCCCTGTGGCTGTCTACAAGGAAGCCTTAGCATGAAGAAGGAGGGCCTACAGCTTTGTTGGGGGACAGCTGGGCTCAACGGTGAGCTGTTTGGAAGGGAGAAGTAAAGCCAAGAATAAAACTAGACATAGTGGCTTCAAAGAAGGAAGGGCCCTAAGCAACTGGTTTGCACAAGAGAAGAAAGGAGAAGCAGAGAGGCCTTACTCAGCCTCCTCCAGAGGTGTGGCTCCCAGCAGTTCCAGGCAGACAGATGGAGAGAAGAGAAAGTAAGGACTAGAGCCTAGGTTTTACCGGTAACTGTCTTGCCTCTCTCGTTCATATACAGCTACCTATGTTTGCCTAATGCCAGTGGCATTCTCTGGTACTGCAGATGTAGGTGTGCTTTGCAGAAACTCTTAAATAACTCTAGCCCCACGTGATTAATTATCCTATTTCATGAGTCAGCTGTTGGCAGATCTGTCACACCATACACAAAAGCTGAGCTATTTCAGTGACTGTGCTTGTGAGTCATCTTGCCAATTTTCTGTATTTATTTTCTACCACTGTTTCTGCAATCTCATTTTTCCCCCTCACTCACTGTATACAGGTGATAATTATGTTCTTTCCTTCAGCTACATTCTTTTTTGTTTTGTTTGTTGTTTTGTTTTTGTGCCTGTCCTCAAGCTTGAATTCCGGGCCTGGGCTTTCTGTCCCTTGGTGCTTCTGCTCAAGTGCTCTATTACTTGAGCCACAGCTCCACTTCAGGCTTTTTGGTGGTTAATTGTGGATAAGATAATCCATATCTCCATTTCAAGATTTTTCAGGTTAACTAGAGATCAGTTGAGGTCTCTTGGAATTCTCTGCTCAGACTTACTTTGAACAGCAATGCTCAGATCTCAGCCTACTGAGCAGTTAGGATTACTGGCATGAGCCTGGCTAAACAGGCAAAATGAGTGCTTCATCCCATTTTCTCCCAGCTTTAAGTTTAAATAGAGGAAGAATTGGGGGCAGGAGGAGAGATGTATATGTAATTATTAACCAGTCTCACTCCCAGGTCCGGTGGTGGCTTATTATCCCAAGATTGGTCAGTCCAAGCCTTGTTACAATAAGAGGCATGGTGGCCTGGCAGGGGACATCTCTGTGGTAGTCACGGGATGTTTATCCATTAGTGCTATTCTTCCTTCCTGGATTCCAGGTGGCTAAAAAGTGACTCCAGGAAAGAAGGCTCAGGACAAAGGGCACAGACACAAAAAGGAGGCTGGAATGCCTATCTCCCTCCTTCTCCCTCCCCCCCCTCTACCCCTGACTTTTAGGGAGCCTTTCTGGACATTTGTAGGCCCAAGCAAAGGCAGTGCTTTTTCAGGAAAAAAACAAAAAAACAAAAAACAAAACAGTTTCTACAGTTTCTAAGTAAGGGACCTGTTATATTAGTATCCACTGGTACTTCTTTTTTTTTTTTTTTCTGAAGTAAATAACCTTGGGTTCTTGCATGTCTGAAGATATGAACATAGTTAGAGGGTTAGGAAAATTTGTAAGAAAAAGAGAAATGGCAGGTGACATAATATGCAGAGTAAAGATAGGAGTTTAGCCATCTCAGCCATCTTGTGCCACCTTTAGCGTTACAAGGATTGGCCTTGTAGTAAATAGGGAGAACTGGGATTCTTGAAATAGCTTTCTGATGATTGTTCCCTAAAAGGCCATTTCTTTTGCCCATATTTAACAGGTATTTTACTTCCTCATTCTTTTGCCCTCATTTGTTGTCAGGCAGATTTGGTTTATCAGTGAACCCTGACCTCTGCAAGTTCTATAGGACACAATCCAAATCCCGTGCGCCCCCCCCCTCCACCAGTCCCTGCCAGACTGCTGGCCTTTCTACTAACACCTGTCATTCCTACTCCCTAGATAATTCTAGATAATTCATTTCTTGCCAGATATTTCCAAAGAACATCAGTAAGGTCACCAGATTTTCAGCCCTTACTCTACTGTTGACTTTGCTACCTGTGTGACCTCAGGCACACACTGAGCCTCTCTATCATTTATTTAGCACAGATGCCAGCACAAAGTAAGAACTAAAATCAGAGATCTTGCTGCTATCTGACTGCCACAACCCAGACTCTAAAGGGACGACACCTTTAGGTGTTCAGGTCTGCAGGACAGGGAGTCTTGGACTTGGCTCTGTCACTGCTGCATCCATTACTGTCCATCGACATGGGTCAGTTTGCAACCGTGCCAGCCCAGTTACTAAGTACTTTTAATTCTCATGCTGTTGGCACTTTGTATGCTAAATGCAAAGCACACAGAGAAATGTGTGCTGTTGTGTTTAAGCACAGGATGGGGCAGAGAACACAAGCTGATCACACAGGGAAGTAATGGAGAGATAAGAGGGAATGGGAGAGCAAGGTGACTCTTGTCTGCAAAATGATTGGCAAACAGAGTCTTAATGGAGTTGTCACAGTGGAGAGGAGAGGAGGCTGCTATATTCATTTCCTGTAGCTTCCAGAGCAGCTGATCATAAACTGAAACACAATTTATTCTTTCACAGTTTGGAAAGCCAAAAGGGCCATGCTCCCTCTGAAGGCTCTCGGAGAGAATATCTCCTTTTCCAGCGATTGGTCGCTCTATGAGCTCCTAGGCTTGTGGCATCACTCGAGTCTGCCTTCATCGTCGTTAGTGTATATAAATTGTACCGAGGAAGGAGCTTTGTGATATTTCCATACACGAATATAATGCACTTGGATCTATTGCTGTTTCTTATTCGACTTTATTGTCACCCCCTCTTTTTGCTTGTACTAGAATTTGAATTTGGGGCCTAGTAAGGTGGGTGGTCAACTATTTGAATCCTATCTCCAGTCTTCTTTTGCATTGGTTATTTTTCAGGTAGGTTTCACCTTATGCCCAGGCTGGCCTGGTGTACAGTCCTGGTGCTTCCCTGTGTGCTAAGGATAACAGGGCAGATATCACAACATGCAGCATTTTTGCTTCTCCCCCAGCTGGGTTGAAGACATAAGCCACTGAGCCCACACATTAGTTGAGATACTCTCACAGTCTTCTTTCTCCCACAAACTTCTCTCTCCCCTAGTTGTCCTGAAACCATGATCCATGATCCTCAAATCACCCCACCCCCATAGCAAAGACCACAGGCCTGAGACACAATGCCCAGTCTTCCCTTAACTATTTAAGAAGCAGTGGCTCATGCCTGCAATCCTACTAACTTGGGATGTTGAGATGTGAGGATCATGGTTTGAAACCAGCCAGGGCAGGAAGGCCCCATCTCCAATTAACCACCCATAAGCCAAAAGCAGAGCCATGGCTCAAGTGGTGGAGTGTTAGCTTTGAGCAAAGAAGCTCAGGTACGACACAACAGAATTGTATGTTTTTAGTGTTTCTTATGATCTGCATTACTGATTTCCAGAGCAGCAGAACTAATTTGCATTGCCATCAACAGTGCAGGAAGGTTCCTTCCCTACATCTATCCTCACCGTCTGCTGTTTGCACATGAGGCATTGAATAAATCTTGTGCTTCCTTTGTGCTTGATGACAAGCCCACAGTAATCCCGTGACATTGCGTGGAGGCCGTGGACACTGGGGATCAGCCAGGCATGATCTTCAGCACTGCTCTGTTGCTCCAGTTCTACAAGACAGTCAGTCATCTATTTCCTCTTCTTCTCCAGCTTTTAGAAGCCACCCCCATTCCTTAGCTCATAACTCTGTCATTCCACCTCTCATTCCACCATTACATCTCCCAACTCTGACTCTGGTCCTACCACTTCCCTTTTAAAAGGACAGTTATGATTATATTGACCTGCACAGATGATCTGGGATAATCTTCCCATCTCAAGACCTCTCACTTAATCACATCTGTAAAACCCCTTCCCATGCTATACAGCATAATCAGGTTCTAGGGTTTAGGGTGTGAGCATATCTGTGGGGCCATTATTCTGGGGACCATGGTAGGGAATGTGGTTTCTACCCTAAGAACAATGGGAATCATGGAGAAGCTTTAAGAAGACAACTCAGACCAGCAGAACCCAGGCAGCCAAAGCAGGAATCCTATCAAGCTGCAGAGAGAAAAGGCAGAGCTGTGTGTGTGGGATGATTTGAAAGTTAACATAGGAGTACCCTACCAAGTATTTTTATTTTTACAGACTATAGAGTTCAAAGACGTAGGAGACGTACAAATAAGATACTTTTCTTCTTTTGAACTTGGACTTTCTAAATTAATTCCTGAGGTTTTCTGAAGCTTCAAGTTCCAAGACCCCTTTGGTTATTGTTATAGATGGATAAAAGACAAGGTGGGTCCTGGATGCTTATTCTGCTCAAGATGACAGGACCACTGATGCTATTGAGGCAGGCAGGTTTCCACAAATTACCAATGTACAAACCTAGCAGAGAAAGAAGAACCCAGGGCAGGTAATGTGGTGTAGTGGTAGAGTGCTCACCTAGCATGCACGAAGCCCTGGGTTCAATTCCTTGGTACCACATACACAGAAGTGTCACTGTGGCTAGAGAGTGGCAGAGTGCTAGCCTTGAGCAAAAGAAGGTCAGAGACAATGTTGAGGCCCTCAGGTCAAGAGCCAGGACTGGCAGAAAGAGAGAGAGAGAGAGAGAGAGAGAGAGGGAGGGAGGGAGGGAGGGAGGGAGGGAGGGAGGGAAGGAAGGGAGGGGAGGGGAAGGGAAGGGAAGGGAGGGAAGGAGGGAGGGAGAGGGAGGGAGAGAAACGGAGGAATGAAAGGAAGGAAGGAAGGAAGGAGAAAGAACCCACTCAGAATAGGAAATGGCTAAAGTGATGTAAAAAAAAAAGTCGTGAAACTATTATAAATCCATGATTATGTACTATGTTTATTTATTTATTTATTTTACACCAGTTCTGGGCCTTAAACTCAGGGCCTGAGCACTATCCTTAGGCTTTCTCAAGGCTAGCATTTTACTACTTGAGCCACAGCACCACTTTTAGCTTTTTCTATGTATATGGTACAGAGGAATCAAACCCGGGTCTTTGTGTATGCTACGCAAGCACTCTACCACTAGGCCAAACTCCTGGCCCTCCATGTTTAGTCATTGAGGAGCTTTATTAACCCAAAGTGAAGAGGGTGCACAGGACTGTTCACACAGATTACACAGGCACTGAAAGATCTGTCAATAGAGACTTGACTACAATTAAACTTTGTCAGTGATGTCTGTGAAGCTCAAATGTTGCTGTGCTTCCAACTCCAACTTCCTGTCTCCGATCTTGCACAGCTCCTCAGAACCACCCAGAATGCCCTGCAACAACTCCTTTGAACTTGCCTCTTCCTGCTCCTGCTGTCACTATTTCCCTAACCCTACTCTTAGCTGCCATTGTCATTTCCTACCTCAGTGCTACCAAGTTTAGATGACCATCAGAATAAAATTCCAGCCTTACTAGCAGCTCAGGCAGGTCTAGGCATCTTGGTTCACTGCTCCTCAGTGTAAGAACCTTGGCCTTCTTGTTCCTGACTCAGGATCAGCAGAGCCAGACCAGGCCACTTGGCTTTATTTCCAAGCAGAATCTTGGAGAAGTGGAGTATTACCTCCTTTCTGGAAATGGACAATATATGGTAGGCCATCAGAGTCCCATTCCTGAGGGGATTAATACGAATGGACTTTATTACCACCTAGGGAACTAGATTAGGTAAGCAACTTCGAATTATTTGGAAATGTAACACAACATTCCACATGTTAAAAAGATGATTTGGGAGCTATCACTCAATGGCAGAATGCTTGCCTAGCATGTGTAAGGCCCTTGTTTCTATCTCAAACACAGAAGAAAAAAAAAGCCAGGGGCAGAATCAGACTCACCTGCAATCTCTACCGTCCCTCTTTTTACACATCCTCTCCTTTCTTGACTCCATTACTACATTCATTCTCTCAGAGAGAAATTCAGATTGGCCCAGTTCATCTTTCCCAGCCAAGATCCACAAGTACTAGCCAGACACTGCAGGGCTAACACCATCTGCTCTCACATTCTCTGCTCCTAACAGCCACCAATGCAGTCCAGATTTACCTGGCATCTGCCATTTCATCTTCTAATAGCCACAGCCTGTTTTTTTCTTTTTGTCAGTCCTGGGGCTTGAACTCAGGGCCTAAGCACTATCCTTGGGTTTTGTCAAGGCTAGTGCTCTACCACTTGAACCACAGCACCACTTCAGAGAAATCGAGCCCAGCAAGCACTCTACCACTAGGCCAAACTCCAGACCCCCCAGCTTGTTTTTTCTTAGACTTTTCTCTGCACATCTGATAGCCATTAGGTTGACTTACTCCCAACTCCGTAGTTTATCTCAGGGTTAGCAAATCAGAAAAGCAAAGCCATGGAATAAACATGTGATATGTGCTTGGCAAATCTGAGTTAATGAAACTTAGGTACAATTTAGTATACCATCTAGAGGAAAAGTACTCCCTGCTGGATACTTCCTGGAAAGAAGGGCGGACATCTGCAGGAAACGGCTCCATCTGCAGGATCTATAGAGAGGAAAGGACTACAGAGGGAGGACTGCCTCCCTATTCCAAAACTTAAAGGGCTCTTTAAACATTTCTTCTTCCTATCTGCTACAATATTAAACTTTGTCAGAAGAGGGCACTGGAGAGACATTGCAGAAGGATTTTTGCTTCCTGCTTCCAGGAGCCCCTGAGCTGGGCTACTTCTCCAGTGTCTAGCTCTTGCATTATCAATGGCTTTTCTGCCTTCTGGCTTCCTCAGGACAGCAGATCCCCCAGGCACCTCCCCTTGCACCTTCCAAGGGACACTTCCCCATAAACAGTTTTCCCCAGGTTCTGAGGATGAAGTTCCAGGAGATAAGTTTTCAGCAAGTTCTACTGTGACTGTATGAGGACACAGCTGTGTCCTGTTCAACAAAACTCGGGGGAAGGAGGGTGGCAGTTTCTTCCTCAGGGCACGAACTTGGCCAGAGATGTTCTTTATATCTTCCATTCCTGTATTCTGTGGAATTCTCCTTACTTCAGGTATGGACCATAATCTCCCAAGACACAATCCTGAATGCGTAACAACAACTGTGGAAATCCGAAAAGTTCAAGATCTACAAAATCTATAATACCAAAAGGCTAAAATGTGGACATTTTTTTTTTAACAGCTCAGTAACTCCTGCTGGCTTCTTCAAACAAACTCAGCATTAATTGACTAAAAGCTCCTGGAATTTGATCAGCTGGAAGGTATACCAATGAAGATCACAGTTGTGTTTATTTATGCCAGTCCTGGGGCTTGAACCCTAGGCCTGGGCATGTTCTCAGCAATTTTTTTTTTGTGTGTGTGAGTCATGGGGTTTGAACTTGGCCTGAGTGCTGTCCCTGAGCTCTTCAGCTCAAGGTTACCACCTTACCTTGAGCCAAGCCCCACTTCCCCGTTTTCTAGAGGATAATTGGAGATAAGAGTCTCAGGTCCTTTTGTGCCTGGGCTGGCTTTGAACCTTGATCCTCAGATCTCAGCCTCCTGAGTAGCTAGAATTACAGGTGTGAGCCACCACTCTCGGCTGGTCTCAGCATTTTTGCTCACAGCTAGCTTTCTACCATTTGACCCACAGCTCTACTTCTGGAATTTTGGTAGGTAATCAGAGATATGAGTCTCATGAACTTTCCTGATTAGGATGGGTTCAAACTGATCTTCAGATTTCAGTCTCTTAAGAAATTTGGATGACAGGCATGAGCCACTGGCACCCAGCACTGATGTGTTTTTTAACTGAAGTTCTCATTGTTATCACATTATCCTTTCCCCACATTCTGCTTTCTATCTAATCATTTTTCTCTTGAGACAAATTCTCACTATATATCCCAGGCTAGCCTTGAACTCATCATTCTCCCGCTGTGCTCAAATTCCAAGTGCTGCAATTATAGGCATGTACTACTTCTTCCCACTGCTACTATCCATCGTATGCAGCTTTGTTATTTTCCAGTAGAAATGGCAGTTTGGGGAATTTGAGCTTTTAGAATTTCAAAATCTATTATTTTAATCTTTGGGATTAGGATTTTCTAATTTTCAGACTTTAGGGACTTTGGTTTGGGGAATTTGGGATTGTGCCTTTGGAGATTATGATCAACACCACTTTCCTTTTTACTACGTAACACTTGGCTAACTCCAGTCCCTTGTCAAAGTTCAAAATTCTGAGTGTGTGTGTGTGTGTGTGTGTGTGTGTATGTGTGTCGGTCATGGTGCTTGAACTTTGGGGCCTGTGCATTGTCCTTGAGCTCTTCAGCTCAAAGCAAGTGCTCTACCATGGTGATCCATGGCACCACTTCTGGTTTTCTGGTAGTTTTGGAGATAAGAGTCTCAGGTCCTTTTGTGCCTGGGCTGGCTTCGAACCATGATCCTCAGATCTCAGCCTCCTGAGTAGCTAGGGTTATAGGTGTTAGCCATCAGCGTCAGGCTTCAAAATTATTTAGAATAATTTTTTCTGTTCAATTGATCATGTGGCTTCTCTCTTCTGATAGTACTCAGGATAACACAGATGGAGAATGAGACCAGGCCCTGGATGGAAAGGGTTTGAGTCTTGCTAGGTTAAAAATGGTTTCTAGGGAACTGGAGTTTGGCCTAATGGTAGAGTGCTTGCCTAGCATGCACGAAGACCCGGGTTTGATTCCTCGGTACCACATACATAGAAAAAAAGCCGGAAATGGTGCTGAGGCTCAAGTGGTAGAGCTCTAGCCTTGAGAAAGTCCAAGGACTGGCAAAAAAAAAAAAATGGTTTCTAACCAAGCACCGTGGTACATACCTTGTAATCCTAGCATTTGTGAGGCTGCAGAAGGAAAATCATAATTTCAAAGCCAGCCTGGGCTACAGAGTAAGAAGGAAAAATCTGGACTTTTCTAAGTCACAGGAACTTTTTTTTTCCCCCTAGACCATTCTAAGTTAGATTTTCTGCTTCTGGCAAATTAAAGAATCCTGATTACATAAACCATAAAAGGTAAAAGAACAAGGGAACAATAAACATTTATAGTTGTCCTCCTAAGGAGACAGTATGAAAACAATGCACATATCCATAGCAAGAAAGAATATAAACAGTATAGTCACCTTCAATTAAATGACTATTGTATGATTTGTCATATGGTAAGGTATTAGGGCCAATGAGTAGAAGTTATAGACCAAGTCTCAGTTCATTGAAATACATGCAGCATTTTCCTGCAGCTCAGTGTTCTTGCCCAGATGTGAATGCTCTGTCATACAGATACTAGGAGAAAAGGAGTAATGGCTATTTCCATAAAGTCCTTCCAAGGCCTAAGATTGAACAACTAAGTTCCGGGAAATTCCTTAACTTAAATCCTATTAGAAGCTCCTGAACTAAGAGAAACCCAAACTGGGGCCATTGTTTGCCATGTGACTCACTTGGTAACTTTGGGTACTACCAGATGTAAAGAAAATGAACTAAGTCAACGGATATGAGAGCTTATAAACAAAGATTTCTTTCCCTTTTAAGACCAGAATGTAACCGGGCGCAGTGGCTCATGCCTGTAATCCTAGCTACTCAGGAGGCTGAGATCTGAGGATTGCTGTTCAAAGCCAGCCCAGGCTCTAAAGAACGTGAGACTTATCTCCAATTAACCACTAGAAAACCGAGAAGTGGGGCTGAGGCTCTAAAGGTAGGGCAGTAGCCTTAAGCTGAAGAGCCCAGGCCCAGAGTTCAAACCCCATGAACCACAAAAAATAAAAAAAATAAAAAAAAAGAAAGAAAGAAAGAAAGAAAAGGAAACAAAAGCAGAAGAATGTATTGCAAAAAGCAATTATTATAAAGTCATTTCAAAAGAAGCCTGTTAAACATTTGATTTTTAATTTGGCTCAAGCATAGTTACTTGACTCAGAATGAGATTGCTTAAATGAGTAGATAAATGAAAACTGCCCAAGAACTGATTTCACCCTAGACACAGTCAAGCTTGATTCTATTCCTGATTTTATCATGATCTTGGGGCAAGCAGGTTAGGGAGAGAAGAAAGCAAAAGAACATGATTTTGTTAAGCTTTTGCTTGTTCACTACAAAAATAAAGCGAAAGTCTTGTTTCCCCATAGAGTATGTGAAAGTTAAACAGGAAATGCCTCCAAAAATAGAAAACAATGCATACATCTATGGACGTAATAGATATTTCAAGAATCATAATCTTTAAATGCCTCCAAAAATAGAAAACAATGCATACATCTATGGACATAATAGATATTTCAAGAATCATAATCTTTAATGGATTAGTTCCCTGTGAATAAATTAATCCAAAAGCTGTATAATTCCACCAATATTTCCTCAATATCCTTTGAATTAATATAACTTCTAAAGATGTCCAGTCTAGAATTTATTTGGCTTAACATATGTGAAACACAAAAACAGAAATAAAATCGATCTATAAAAAAAAACCGGTAAACACACTGTAATGTAGGCTTCACATAGTTGAGGCAACTTTACTTCTGACATTAAATGGAGTAATTTTCTATTATTTCTCTAGACCAAACATTTCAGCCAATTAGGTAATTTCCTCTTCTTTATTAATAATTAGTTTTGCTTTACTTAAGGGGAAAATAAAAGAAAAATACAGCTACAAATGCCATAATAGCTTTTTCTTTCTTTTTTTTTATTGACTGTGGGACTTGAACTCTGGGTCTGGACATTGTCCCTGAGTTCTTCAGCTCAAGGCTACCACCTTACCCCTTGAGCCACAGCACCACTTCCCCTTTTCTGATGCTTAATTGGAAATAAGAATCTCACAGACTTTAATGCTCAGGGCTGGCTTTGAACCTTGATTCTCAGATCTCAACCTCCTGAGTAGCTAGGATTACAGGCCTGAGCCATCGGAGCTTTTATGTAACAGTACTTGTTTTCAAGTTTACTTACTTGATTTGTCCTTCTATTTCTTTTTTTCTATTTATATTTTGCATATAAACCACATCCTGAGGAGGAAATCAATTTGGAACCTAACTCTCACCAGTATTCTCACTTTAGGGACATTTTGTGATTGGGTACTCCTTCCTTGCCAAATGGGCACAGGCAGGAATTGATTAGGAGACAGAGGGGAGGAGAAGACTCCTGGGTTGAATTTTAAGTTTGTCTTCCTTGATCAGCTTAAATCGATTTCTAAATCGGATTGACATAGTCATGTTCTACTCCATGCCTCATTGTCTACAGCCAAGAAAGCCAAGATGTTAATAGGTGTTTTGCTAGAGCCTGGGGGCCATGAACTAGGCACCTGAGAAAGCATTCAAAGGCACTTTCTACTAATGGAAGATAATTATTTTACAGGCATTGTCAGATACCCTGTCCTTAGGGATGAGGAGAGCTGATTTTTCAGGTCAAGTGTATGTCTCTAACAAGCACCAGTGAGATGGAACAGTGGAGAGGCAGGTCTGGAGCTCTCAACAGGGGAGCTAGCTCTCTGCTTAGGGGAGAGCCACCAATAGGGACTCTTCACAACTACTTGCACAAACTTATCAGCAGTTGAGTCCAGGCAATAAAAGTGGAGAGAAGAGAGGAATGTGGGCACAGATGAGTGGCCATTTGTATTAGCCACCAAGATCTAGAAAGATCCTGAGGCCACTGAGACTCATAACATGTGACAAGAAACAAAGAGTTGTGAAAGTTGATGGAGGCCAAATTAGGACTCTGCCTTGCTGCCAGAGCCTCCAGAAGATTTCCCTGTTTTTATGACACAGAAACATCTGCCTCTTGCATAAGTGGACTGATTGTTATTGGTGTTGCTTTGGCAGTACTGAGGGTTTGAATTCAGAGCCCTGCATTTATTTATTAGCCTAGTACTCTACCACTTGAACCATGCCTGTAGCCCTTTTGTGCTTCAATTGTTTTTCCAACTAAGACTCACTTTAAGCCTGGCCCAATGTGAACTGTGATCTTCCTAATGATGCTGGGACGACAGGTTTGCATCACCATGCCTCCTCCTCCTTTTTACTGGTTGAGATGGAGTTTTGATCACATTTTTGCCAGGGCTGATCTCAAACTGTGATCCTTCTAATCTTTGCCTCTCCAAAAGCTTGGATTATAAGTATGAGTTTGCAGTTTTAGAGTAAAAGCAATCACCAAGGAAGTTTTTCTGTATCTAAATTTGGCCCAGACAAGAAATGGTAGTAATGAGGCCAAAAACAACAAAAACAAAAAACCAAACAAAAAACCCCTATACCTGTCCTTAAGAGAGTACCCTGTAAGTTTGGTTGCAAGATCATGCATAAAAATTAAAAAGCGAAGAAAGTGGTACAATGTTAAAACTTAATCAATAAATACACCATGTTTTCTATAATTTAGATTCTTACTAGAAGTGTTATACTATAGGTCAGAAGAAAAGAATGATTGATTTTGGATGCTGTATATGCACGTGAAAGAACTTTGCATTTAAGCCTAAACTCTTAAGATCAAGAAATCTTTGAAATAAAATATTTTATTGAGGCACTAACAATGCTGGCTAGAAAAAAAGACCTGATTTGGGAAAAGTTTAGCCACTTCTAGAAGAACACTAAGGAGTGTGGACACTACAGGAGAAATGAGGGCAGTGTGGTGGTGGTGGTGGTATGTGTGTACACACGCGCATGCACTAGTTCTGGGTACAGTCCCTGAGCTCTTTTCTTCCTCAAGGCTACTGCTCTACTACTTGAGCCACATCTTTACTTCCAGCTTTTTGGTCAACTGGAGATGAGTTATGGCTTCTTGCCCATGTTGGCTTCAAACTGCAGTCCTCAGATTTCAGCATCCTAAGTAGCTAAAATTGCAAGTTCAGACCACTAATACTAGCATTAGTGGCTAACAGTAGATCTCTTAAAATGAAGATTTAGATAAACAGGTGTGGTGGCTCAAACCTGTAATCCTAGCTACTCAGGAGGCCAAAATCTGAAGATCAAGGTTCAAAGCTAGCTCAGGCACAAAAGGACCTCAGACTCTTTTTTTTTTTTTTGCCAGTCCTGGGCTTGAGCTCAGGGCCTGAGCACTGTCCTTAGATTTTTCTCAAGGCTAGAACTCTACCACTTGAGCCTCAGCACCACTTCTGGCTTTTTCTAAGTATGTGGTACCAAGTAATCAAACCCGGGTCTTCGTGCATGCTAGGCAAGCACTCTACCACTAGGCCAAACTCCCGGCCAGGACCTTAGGCTCTTATCTCCAATTAACCCCTAGAAAATGGGAAGTGGGGCTTGGCTCAAGGGTAGGGTGGTAGCCATGAGCTGAAGAGCTCAGGAACAACTCCCAGGCCGAGTTCAAGCCCCATGATCCACTAAAAAAAAAAAAAAAAAAAAAAAGTGAAACAGGGCTGGGAATGTGGCTTAGTGGGAGAATGCTTGCCTAGAATGCATGAAGTCCTGGGTTCAATTAATTCCTCAGTACCACACACATAGAAAAAGTAGAAAGTGGTACTTTGGCACAAGTAGTAAAGTGCTAGCCTTTAGCCAAATTAGCTCAGGTACAGTGCTTAGGCCCTGAATTCATGGCCCAAGACTGGCAAAAATAAACAAAAAACAAGTGAAAAAAAAAAAGCTGTGAACTGGTTTCCCTCTCTATCCCTTCTGTCCTCTATTCCCGAGCCCTTGTAATTAAAATCAGAGCATTTCTCTTATCACATTGACCTAACAAGGGTTCTTGAGCTACTAAACACCTCTAGAAGCTCTATATTAAATAGCTGACTAGAAGTCAGGTTGTAGTAGCACAGGTCTGTGATCCCAGCACCTGAGAGGCTAACACAGGAAGTTCTCAAGTTGGAGGCTAGCTTAAACTACATACGAAGTTCAAGACCATCCTAGGCTACAAAGCAAAACCTTGTATAAAAAAGCAAAACAAAACAAAAAACGCTGACCAATTTGGGGTCTGGCCTGGAGATAGTAAGTAGAGAACTGAGTCAAAGAGGAAGCTGAAGTCAGCCAGTAGATAGTTTCATCTAGAAACTGAGGATGCACTGGTGTGTTTCACATCCTGGATAGAGTGTAAACTATAACACTAGGGCAAGATATAAATATAAAAAGGATATAAATATAAAAGGGAAAGATATATATATATATATATATATATATATATATATATATATATATATATGAAGGATGCCTAGCATTTTTCAGTTAACACAGTTAGGCAAATGTTCCCAGAGCATAATGTGCTAAGAAGTAGGCAGAGTTGGGCCAGCGTGAGGGGTATCTGTAAAGAGGAACAGGAACAATTGAGTTATTTTCATCTGATCAAATGGGCAAAGTGCAGGAATTGTGTTGTGGGGAGAGAGGGTATCCTATAAGATTCAGGGGGGTTTCTGGAAAACTTCAGGGTAAAAAATTAAAAAGATGTTTTTCACCTTGTGGCAAACTATCTGGAGAATGGGGATGTGACTATAAAAATAGTGAGCAGATCTTACTTGCGAAGTAAGAAGACCATGACTGAACTGTCTGAAGCTCACAGAGAAGGATGTGGAGTGAGAGTACCACTCAGAAGCATTCTGAGAGATAGATGAAGCAGAGTGCGAGCACGAGATTTATTATGGGAATCTCCCAATCATCTAATAATACTGAAGTGGCAGGTGGGGCCATGCTACCTCACTGGTCCAAGGATAAGTTCTAAGGTGGAACTATGAGGGAGGAGAACCCGGATGTGCCTGAGAATGCTGCTCCTGAGCACAGACAGCTGCAGGGTCCTTCTCACATGGGTTGTTTGGAAGAGAGGAGCACAAGCAACTGTTATTTTGAACTATTTCACACATCTGCAAAAAGATCTCATTGTGTAGTAGTGTGTAGTTTAATATTCAAACACAAAAAGTGGACCCTGTTGTAAACTTCATTAAGAATTTTCGAGGTTGGAGATTTAGCTCAGTGGAAGAGCACTTGCAAGGCCCTGAGTTTGGACTTAGCATCACACACACAAAAAAGTGACGATGGGGCTGGGAGTTTGACCTCGTGATTGCCAAGCATGCACGAAGACCTGGATTTGATTCCTTGGTACCACACACATAGAAAAAAGCCAGAAGTGGTGCTGTGGCTCAAGTGGTAGAGCTCTAGCCTTGAGAAAAAAGCCCAAGCCCAAGGACAGTGCTCAGGCCCTTAGTTCAAGCCCAAGGACTGGCAAAAAAAAAAAAAAAAATGACAATGAATACTGTTTTTCAACTTGTCTGTGTTCTCAAAAGCACATAAGACAGAGCTCAGTCTGTGCCCAAGGCAAATGATCACTAGACAGCAAACTAGATCTCAGCCCAAGGGCAGGACAAAATGGGGACTTACCAGGAAACAGTGCCCACTGTAATACACTCTGGCCTGCTCTGTGAGGGTTTTCCTGGGTAACTTCCTGGAAAATTACCACTTTTATCCACTATGTGTGAACTAAAACTATGACGTTTAAGAGAGTATATGGAGATCAAACCCATTACGGAAAAAATCTTGCTCATGAAATATGAAAAGAATACTGACCATTATCCTCCCCCCATTTCTTCCATATAGTTTGTTTACACATTTTTTTCCCAATGTAGACTGATATTACAGACAAACTGTAAAGGATTCTTCAGAAAAGAGATAGGATTGAAAATAACCTACATTAACGACTAACGTGGAGGTCTGAGAATACAGGGTCAGGATTTCCAATGTATGTAACATGAGGGAAATGATAAGCTAGGTACTGGTAGCTCATACTTGCAATCGTAGCTACTCAGGAGGTGGATATTTCAGGATCACAGCTCAAAGCCAGTCTGGGTAGACAAGTCTATGAAACTCTTATTTCTAATTAACCACCAAAAAGCCAGAAGTACAACTGTGGCTCAAGTGGTAAAGCCTTGAGTTCATGCTCCAGGATTTGAGCACGTGCACAGTACACACCCACATCCACACCCACACAGAGTGGGGAGAGGGAATGTTATCAAGAGCCCATGTGTGCTTCTGCCAAAGTCAACAGGCAAGGGATTGGCATGGACTGTGGATGCCACCCTGGTAGTGATGAGTGGCTGACTGGAAGTATCAAGCACAGACCCAGTCAAGTTCTGAACATCTACCCTCTCTGCCACTGGGAAGTAACCCATGGGAGTGGGTAAGGGCTGAGGTTTCCACAATGTGCTGAAGGAAGCCAAGTCTTGAGAAACAGCGTGGTTTGTTGTGATTGTATGGTTTGATGTGCTGCTCCTCTCTGCAAGGCTGGAAGTTGCAAAACATTAACCCGGGAGATGCTGCAACTGTGGCTGTGAGGTAATAGTTGAAATTCAAGTTTCAAGTGTGGTGGCTCCTACCTATAATCTCAGCATGGAAAGGTTAAGCCAGCATGGGCTACATAGGGAGACCCAGTCTCCACAAAACACCCAGCAGGTCTTCAAAGCTGAACATGGGCTCACAGCCTCACCTACCACACTAGCAACTGTCCATTAGAACAGAAGAAAATTAAAAGAAAAAACAAATAGAACAAGGATAATCCCTCTCTCTCCTCTCCTCCTCTCTCTCTCTCTCTCTCTCTCTCTCTCTCTCTCTCTCTCTCTCTCTCTCTCTCTCCCTCTCCCTCTCCCTCTCCCTCTCTCTCTCTCTCTCTCGCATTTTCCCTGTCCCAGGGACAGAGCTTCTTTGTGTTCAAGGCTAGCGTGCTACCACTTGACCAACAGTGCTACTTCAAGCTTTTTCTGAGTAATTTATTGGAGGTAAGAGTGAGTCTTAAGGACTTCACTGCCCAGGCTGGGATCAAAATGAGATTTTCAGATTTCAGCTTCCTGAGTAGCTAGGACTACAGGCATGAGATGCTGGCACCCAGCCAAATAGCCATATTTTAAAATGGTTTAAGAGAAAAGCATTTGAGAGGAGGACGCAAAAGAAAAGCTTCACACTACAAATACATCTCTGACCATTCCAAGGTTTAAATGGAAGCCATGGATGGAAGAAACAGAGAGATGAACCGATGGCCAGAAGGATGCAGGGGACAATGGTAACCACAAGGTATTAGATGAAAAAAGGTCTGGAAAATTAGGGGGAAATGTGCGCAGAACATTTAGGTGTGAATAGATTTTGTAGTCCAAGAAGAGTAAAAGTTCAAGTCTGAGTAAATAGCTTAGGAGGTAAGTCTTGGTTACATGAATAGCAAAAGTACAAATTGGTTCAGTAACTGTTACACGTCATGCAGTTGGTTTGTAGTTGCATAGGTTTCAAATTATTCTGTAACATCAAGAACCCTTAAAATTGCGTGGAAAAGTAACAATAAAATCCATCCCCTTTTCAAACAACTAGTGTAAGCTAAAAAAAAACAAAAAACAAAAAAACTGCAAAATTATTGAGGTGTAAGCCAGGTACAGTGGCTCACATCTGTAATCCTAGCTTATCAGGAAGCTGAGATCTGAGGATCAAGATTCAAAGCCAGCCCGGGCACAAAAGGACCTGAGACTCTTATCTCCAATGAACCTGTAGAAAATGGGAAGTGGGGCTTGGCTCAAGGGTAGGGTGGTAGTCTTGAGCTAAAGAGCTTAGGGACAACACTCAGGCTGAGTTTAAGCCCCATAACCCACAAAAAAAAAAAATTACACACACACACACACACACACACACACACATAGAGAGAGAGAGGTATAGTTTTTAAATTCAAGAGAACTTCTTAAATCACCAAGTATATGAAAGTAGAACCTTAAAGTAAACCACAATGCAAATAACACATCTAGTCTGATACTGGAACTGTACATGAAGTTCATAGGTTTGATACTTTTGACATGCCATGGGGCTTCAGAACTGGTTGAAGTATTGTTTCCTCTGTCTTCCACTAGAATATTAGCTTCATGTAAACAGCTACCTGTTTCCTGATACAGAGGACCTAGTGCTCATCTGGCACACACACACACACACACACACACACACACACACACACACACACACACACACACACACACGAGCAGTGAATAAATAACCCTGTTTATCTCATGGAATCTGTTAGCTTAGATGAGAATGAGACCCACAGTCAAGACAAAGGTGGGATAGGTAAGACATTGAGCAACTGCCAAGTTAAAGAAAAATGAGAGAAAGCCATCTGAAGAAAGTGAGGCAGTGCGATTTATAGGCAAAAGAAAACATGGGACAGAGTGGACACAGGGAAACATTACAAAATAAGTTAAAAAGATAGAAATTGGGAAGATGCCATTGAATTTGGTTATTGAGGCTGAAAAAGGGAGCGACAACTGGAAAGACATTGGAGAGAAACTCCATTTGCGCAGGAATTAGGAATGATTAGGACAGTAAGCAGGAAGTCTGGCAGTGAATGGAAGGAAAGACATGGGTATTTGCTTGCAGAAGGCAAGGGCATTGTTGATTCAGTAGGAATCACTTTGTCACTAGAGTGGAGGTTCCCTCTCACTCACTTTTTGTCCTAAGAGAACAAAAGGAGTGTTCTGTTTCAAGAGAGTGCTCTAGTGCTCTGTTTCTGAGAACTTCAGCTTTGGAATCAGACTGTTCATTTTTGAATCCCAGGATATCC
Organism: Megascapheus bottae; assembly: GCF_031878675.1. Taxonomy (NCBI): domain Eukaryota; kingdom Metazoa; phylum Chordata; class Mammalia; order Rodentia; family Geomyidae; genus Megascapheus; species Megascapheus bottae. Next base: position 36,698,147 of record NC_143517.1, on the reverse strand, counting down.
CATCACTAGCTATTTGACTTAGGGAAAGGGAATTCTCTGAGCTGTCTTCATCTGGGAAGTAGGATTGAATATTCTGAAGCAGCTTTACATGTTAGCTGCTGATCTAAAGTGGGGTTCAGCACACCACTGGTGAATACCTCTTTGTGCAATTCCCCAAACAAGAAATCAACTGGGATTTTTTTTTTCTTGACTGCTTTCAGACTAGGATGTATTTTTCCTTATCACTCACACTAAGTACAGCCAAAACTTTGGACACTTACTTTTCAAAAATTGGAGTGGTCAGACACCAGCTTGATATTTTGGGATCTAAAGAATGACTTGGAAATGAGTTGTATACTTTTTTTTAAGTTCCCCTGCTTCCGGCCTACCTTTGTGCTGGACAATTTGGAGATGGAGTCTTTTTCTTTTTTGGGGGGGGGAGGGCGGGGAAGGAGGGTCATGGGGCTTGAACTCAGCCTGGGTACTATCCATGAGCTCTTCAGCTCAAGGCTACAGCCCTACCCCTGAGCCTGGGTGTTATTCCTGAGCTCTTTAGCTCAAGGCTACCCACCTTACCCTTGAGCCAAGCCCCACTTCACGTTTCTAGAAGTTAAGTGGAGATAAAAGTCTCAGGTCCCTTTGTGCCAGGGCTAGCTTTGAACCTGGATCCTCAGCTCTCAGCCTCCTGAGTAGCTAGGATTACAGGTGCCTGGCTTGGAGATGGAGTCTTAATAGAATACGCCTGGCTGAACTGTGATCTCACAGACCTCAACCTCTCAAGTAGATAGAATCAGTGCCTGGCTAGTCACTTTTTAAAAAGTATGTTTAATAACATTGATTTATGAGAGCATTTCTTTAAAAATAACCTCTAAACATTTTTCAGATTCATATGCATATAGAAATTAATCATATACTCAAGGCAGCTTTTCATTCTGACAGTATGGACACCACTGGACAATACCCACACCTACTTCAAATTATTTCTGTGAAAATAAAAACATGGCTTTGATAGGGATGAGAAGACACTCAAGCTCATCCACAACAAAGGCAAAATGAAAGTGTTCTGCGAAGGAGCAGAGTACATAAATCTCATGTTCTCACTACTCTGCAACTCCTTTGAAACACTGGCAGACGTCATACCAGTTTTTCAGAAGCTTCACGTGGGTAAGTAGCTCATACAGTTCATTTGGGAATAAGGAAAGGCTTACCTCATAGGGCTGGAACCCATATATATAGGTATATATATATATGTATGTATATATATATATATCTGATTCTAAACTGCTACATAAATAACATTCCTACAGAATAAAAATAGTAACATTTTTCTGGTCCATATTGTATTATTAAGATACAATACAGTCTAAATAACATATCACAAAAACTAATCTAGTATCTGAATGTCAAGGAAAAAACTGGAAACACTAGACCAAGATGTTAATGGTGGTTCTCGCTTACCTGAGTTATTCTCTATACTGTGTGAACAGTCTTGGAGATTGAAGTCAGGGAAGAGGCACTGCCTCTAGTTTTTACTTTTTTTTTTGCTTAAGGTTAGCACTCGACCACTTGAGCCACACCTCCACCTTTAGCTTTTTAGTGGTTGACTAGAGATTAAGAATCTTATGGAGTTTCCTGCTGCTTTTGAACTGTGATCCTCAGATCTCAGCCTCCTGAGTAGTTAGCACTGCAGGTGTGTGCCATCAGTACTAGGTTTCTGATATACTTTGTATGGGGGTGGGGGGGGGTTGTGGGACTTGAACGCTGGTCCTGGGCACTGTCCTTGAGCTCTTCTGCTCAAGGTTACTGCCTTACCCTTTCCCCTTAAACCACAGAGCCACTTCTGATTTTCTGGTGGTTCATTGTAGATAAGAGTCTCCTGGACTTTTTAGTGCCCAGGCTGACTTTGAACCACAATCCTCAGATCTCAGACTCCTGAGTAGCTAGGATTACAGGTGTGAGCCACCCCACCCAGCTCTGCTATACTTTTTGTTTGTCCCCCACCCCCTGAAGATTTCTGCAATGAGCACAAATAAATTAGTTATGTAAGAACTGAACACAGTCACATAAAAAAAAAAAAGACCTCTTAGGAAAGCAAGATTCAAAGAGATCTTTTTGTAATAGCTATATGGTCTAGTTTATAAAAAGGGAATAAAGCCCAGAGCCAGTGGCTCACACCTGTAATCCTAGCTATGCAGGAGGCTGAGATCTGAGGATTTAGCTTCAAAGTCAGCCTGGGAATGAAAGTTCCTGAGACTCTTATATCTAATTAACCACCGAAAATGGGAAGTGGCACTGTGGCTCAAGTAGTAGGGCACTAGCCTTGAGCTGAAGTACTCAGAAACAGTGCCCATGCCCAGAGTTCAAGCTCTACAACCAACTGAAAAAAAGGGAGGCAGAGGCAGCATTTTAATTTCTTAGTTTCTTAGTCAATTTAGAAAATTAATACCACATAAAACAACTGAAGCAAAAGCAAAATGAAGATATAGTGAAACAGTTCAAATCATTAATACTGAGTTCCTAAAGAACTCAAGGATTTTGTCATCTGAAAAAGCTCTTGAATTTATTCTCCAAGAAATTCATTATACAGGCCCGTGTTTAAACACACAGGCTATTATTATATAACTCAACAGCTGGGAAGATAAATCATAATTAAAAATAAAAAGGAAAACACAATACAACAAGGCAAGACTATTTAATGAGAAAGAGGTGACACAAAGGAAAACTCTAATTGAACAGGAGAATTTCAAAGTCAGCACACAGATTTCAAGTAACAAAGCCATTCTATCTCATGTGTGCTGCAAAAGGCATTACTTACCTAAAGTCATGACTACCCTATAAACAATGCAAATATCTTTGAATATATTACACAGCATATGTTACGAAGCATTTTGAAAAAGTACTTATCTCATGCTATTCTTTTCTTTTCTTTCTTTCTGTTTTTCTTTTGCCATTCCTGGGGCTTGAACTCAGAGCCTGAACACTGTCCCAGGCCTTTCTCAAGGCTAGAGCTCTTCCACTTGAGCCACAGTACCACTTGCGGCTTTTTCTATGTATGTGGTACTGAGGAATCGAACCTGGTCTTGGTGCATGCTAGACTGTAGGACCTCTTACTGCTCACTTGATCCACACCTCCACTCTCAGCTTTTGTTGGTTATTTGGAGAAAACTCTCTCGGGTTTATCTGTCTGGACTGGCTTTGAATCTTCGTTCTCAGATTTTAGCTTATTCTTTAGCTAGGTATATAGGTGTCACTCTTCAAATCCAAACAATTTAAGGTGGTTGTATTTATATCTTTCAAGCTCTACTTTCCTTTCTCACATCCTAATTGCAAAAACTTACTTCTTGATTCATTGCCTACCTTGAGTACATCTTCGACACGTATCTCCTTCACCTACCTGTCCCAGATCCAAGGAAAATTTTTGGAGAGCTCAAAACTCTCCTTACACTGGGGCCGGGAATTTGGCCTAGTGGTTAAAGTGCTTGCCTAGCATGCATGAAGACCCAGGTTTGATTCCTTGGTACCACATGCATAGAAAAAAGCTGGAAGTGGTGCTGAGGCTCAAGTGGTAGAGCTCTAATCTTAAGAAAGTCCAAGGACAGGGCTCAGGCCCTGAGGTCAAGCCCAGGACTGGCAAAACAACAACAACAACAACAACAAAAAACTCTCCTTACACTGGCATGTTCATCCATAAGGAGATGAGGAACAGTATCTGAACCTAAATTAAGTTCCAGGTATATAAAGATGAATACACATTGACTTGCATTAAGAACTTGGCTAAGTCAGGGAGAAATGCACAAATAATAGTTAAAATGCACTTAGCTTTTTGGGAGAAAACATGCTTCATAAAGCCAGTCATATTGTAAATCATTTTGTTAGTAATCCATTATCCACCAATGTTTTAAACCATTGATCACTAACACAAGTATTTGTTACCTGTCAAACAAAATATGCCTGCTGGCCTAATTTGATTCAGGCTACCAGTTTGACTTATATAAAAACATTAAAGCCAGGTATGGTGATGCATGCTAGTAATTCAGCATTCTGGAGGCAGACATACCAACATTCTGAATTCAAGACCACCTTTAGGTAACAAGGCATTCTAAAGGAGGCTGTCTTAACCCAGGTAGGGTGGCTTATACCTGTAATCCCAGCTACTCAATTTGAAGCCAGCCAAGACAAAAAGTTTGTAAGAACTCTCCTCAATCAATAGCTAGTATCTGTTGTTCCAGTTATGCAGGAGGCCAAGATCAGGTTTTGAAGTTCCAGGCCAGCCTAGGCAAAAAGTTCATGAGATTCCATCTCAATGGAAGATGTAGGTCACTGTAGTGCATGCCTGTCATCTGAGTTATAGCTTGGAATAAAACAGAAGGATAGTAGTCCACGAATGTGCCTGGGCAAAAGCCAGACAAGTAGGAAAAAAGGGCTGGAGGAATGGCTCAACCAGTATATCACCTGACTAGCAAGAGACCTTGAATTCCAATCTCAGTACTGCTCTCACCCCCCTCACACATACATATATATACACACACATATATGTATATATACTCATCAGGGCAAGTCATTATTCTAAGTATTTACATATTTTAATTTATTTGCTCCATACAACTTATGAAATTTGATGATTTCACCCTTATGTTCACCTGTTATATATTTAATCATTTTCCTAACTGCCATCTTTCTTTCTTGAAGTATCCTAATTTTTAAGAAATGGCTAAAATTACTTAATATATGTCCTTTATGAGTAAAAGAAGGTAATGTTCATATCATTTTAATGTATTCAATCAATCTCTTTCTTCAATTTCTGACCTATTTCCAGATTCCCTTCCTAATTCTAGATGTGCATGGTTTCTTGTTCAGTCCTGACAGGAACAAACAGTAGGATGTTTTCTTTTATTTTTAATAACTGCCCACATAATGTTTACAACTCTGTGGCAATTAGGCTAGTGTTTGCAGAGAAATCCAATTTGTATGAGAAAACAAGCAGCCAGAGAATGGTTGAAATGGGTAAAATATCTTTGATCTTAATTCAAAATGTTTCATTAGACTATGGGAGTTAGCTATTTTATATTCCTAAACTTTTAGTTTTAACATAAGCCATCCATTCTGCCTCCTGGCCTTTGGGTACACTGATCCTTTGGCCAGGGCCGCCCCCCGCCCCGCTCCCCCCATGAACATCCACCTTCCTTCCCAAGCCCTAGCTCTACCATTCTTCCAACCTCTACAGGCCACCTACTCTGAGAAACATTGGCCTCCAGGACAGTTAAATGTCCCTTCTCTGTACACAACCAGAGTCTAGCACTTAGTATCTATTTCATTGCTTAGCAGTCTTTTTACCTAATTCAGTTAGAATTCATATATCCATCACTTTCTAACCTAATTTGGACTTAAAATTTATGTAGTAATACCTCTTAAAAAGAAGTTGTGGGGCCGGGAGTTTGGCCTAGTGGTTAAAGTGCTTGCCTAGCATGCATGAAGACCCGGGTTCGATTCCTCGGTACCACATACATAGAAAAAAGCCGGAAGTGGTGCTGAGGCTCAAGTGGTAGAGCTCTAGCCTTGAGAAAGTCCAAGGACAGTGCTCAGGCCCTGAGCCCAAGCCCAGGACCGGCAAAAAAAAAAAAAAAAAAAAAAAAAGAAGTTGTGCTCTTGAGCTTTAAAATTTGACAAGTTGGGGCCAGGAGTTTGGCCTAGTGGTATAGTGCTTGCATAGCATTCACTAAGACCCGGGTTCAATTTCTCGGTACCACATATATAGAAAAAAAGCCAGAAGTGGTGCTGAGGCTCAAGTGGTAGAGCTCTAGCTTTGAGAAAGTCCAAGGACAGTGCTCAGGCCCTGAGCTCAAACCCAGGACTGGCAAAAAAAAAAAAAAAAAAAAATTGACAAGTTAAAGGACTTTAGAAAAATAATGGTTGGAGCATATAGTCTATAGTACTAAACTTTAAGACTTTCCTTTTGGTGCTGGTCCAAGGGGCTTGAACTCAGGACCAGGGAGTCAGGACCAGGGAGTCGTCCCTTTTGTGTTCATGATAGCAATACTCAACCACTTCGAGCTGCTTTTTAGTTGCTGTTGTTGTTGTGTGTATAGTTAACTGGAGATAAGAGTTTCGTGGATATTCCTGCCTGGGCACCAGTGGCTCACACCTGTAATCCTAGCCACTAAGGAGATCTGAATATTGCAGTTCAGAGCCACCCCATTTCTTCAGCTGCCTTACCTTAAATAAGTTGTTTTATCACCACAGATCAATTTTCACACAAAGATGTAAATGTTAGGGGCATAACCTCTTCAATGTGACTGGTATTCCACAAAAGTCAATAAGTTCATTTTTCATGATAGGTAAATAAATGCATTTTGCAGCCATATTTAAAACCTAAGTTTGACATGCAGATTCCAGCACAAACTTCCCCAAGGATACAGAAGGAAGAATAAAACTCTCTCCCAGGGATGGTACAGCACACCCTGGGCTGCTAGACCTCTACATCTAGCCACCTAGATCCACAGCAACTACACTTCAGTTCTCTAAGCGAGCATCTCAGCTCACACAGTACTTTTACTCAAGTACACAAAGTCCCAAATATCTCTAAACAAGAAACCCAACTAGCACATTTCTGTAAAACAAATACAAAGTAAATTTACATCAATACCATAAAATTATTTTAATATATTTTCCTCCATGACTGAATATATAAAGATAATGGAAGTAATGTATTCTTCTGCTGTAAAGATGGGTGGAATATGTCAAAATCAACTCGCTGAATTTTCTTTAAATAGTGCTCTAGAGAAACCTGGAAAAAGAGAATACTGGTCACTAGATGTAAAATGATCAAGTCTTTCAAACAAAGTTAAAAAAAAAAAAGTGCAAGCTGAACATGGTGGTGCACAGCTGCTTTTTTTTTTTTTTTTTTTTTTTGTGAGTCATGGAGCTTGAACTCAGCCTGGGTGCTGTCCCTGAGCTCTTCAGCTCAAGGCTACTGCCCTACCCTTGAGCCAAGCCCCACTTCCCAGTTTTCTAGAGATTAAATGGAGTTTTTTGCCTGGGCTGGCTTTGAACCTTGATCCTCAGATCTCAGCCTCCTGAGTAACTAGTATTACAGGCGTGAGCCACCTGCCCAGCCACAGCTGTAATTCTAGTACTCAAGACATTAAGGTAAGAGGATGAACAAACATCAAAGAAACATATACATAAAAAATAGTTTAAGTATCATGACTATTTTAGTTTCCTGAGATGATCTTCTACACAATAAAAAAAAATAAAAAATGTAAATAAAATCAGCTCCCAAGAAATCTCTTTCAGAATAACAAGAGTACCACAAAACCAGAACTAGAAATAATAATGTTCTGAATAGAAATAGTAGTGTTCTGGTCAATATGCAAGGATTAGAGAAATTATCTTTGGGTATTAGATTCGAAAGAATTAAAAAAGGATGTTCACCAATTTAAAAAGGATGTTCAGAACGACAGACAGTACCAGTTTTCTCTCATATGCGGAAGCTAGAGCTAAAATACACTGGGACATGATAAATCATATAGGATTCTAGGAATTCACACACAGTGAGACTAAATAAGGATACCTGTTCAGGAGGAACACAAAGTGTCTCTAACCATACAAATACTCTACCACTAGGCCACACTCCTGGCCCACCCCCTTTTTTTTTTGTCTTGTTTATCTGCTGTTGGGGGAGAGGGGCAAGGAAGAAACAGATGGAGGTAGGAAGACTGAACAAATGCAGCAGTGGTATTTTTACGAGACACCATGTTAAAAATGAACTATACAAATCATGGGTGGGAACAGGAGGAAGAAACTGGGAGAGAATGAAGAAAGGGGTGACACTGTCCAAAAAGAAATGTACTCGGGGCCGGGAGTTTGGCCTAGTGGTTAAAGTGCTTGCCTAGCATGCATGAAGACCCGGGTTCGATTCCTCGGTACCACATACATAGAAAAAAGCCAGAAGGGGCCGGGAGTTTGGCCTAGTGGTTAAAGTGCTTGCCTAGCATGCGCGAAGACCCAGGTTCGATTCCTTGGTACCACATACATGCAAAAAAAAAAAAAAAAAAAAAAAAAAAAGCTGGAAGTGGTGCTGAGGCTCAAGTGGTAGAGCTCTAGCCTTGAGAAAGTCCAAGGACAGTGCTCAGGCCCTGAGCTCAAGCCCAGGACTGGCAAAAAAAAAAAAAAAAAAAGTACGCATTATTTGACTTATAAAACTGTAACCCCCTGGGGCTAAGAGTTTGGCGCAGTGGTAGAGTGCTTGCCTAGTACGCACAAGGCCCCCCATGTTCGATTCCTTGATACCACATACATAGAAAAAAAAAAGCTGGAAGTGGCTCTGTGGTGGAGCTCTAGCCTTGAGAAAGCCCAAGGACAGTGCTCAGGCGCTGAATACAAGCCAGAAATGGCAACAAAACAAACACAAAACAAAACAAAAAGCACAATAAAAATCCCCCCAAAACCACCACAACAAAACTTTAAACCCTCTCTATATCACCTTTATAATAATAATAAAAAGAATTTAAAAACATGCTCAGGGCGTAGTCCAATGGAAGAATAACTGGAATATTTGAAGATAAAATCTTTTTGTTTTCAAAACAAGGTCTTGCTATATAAACCAGGCTGGCCTTAACTCATAATCCCCCAAACTTTAGCCTTCTGTGTGCTAGATTACTGGCATGTATCAGCTTCCTCAGCATAAAAGGAATGTTTTAATTTAGGAAAATAAGACAGCCCTACACACTCTGCCCAATGTAGTGTGCCATGAGGAAACTTAGCTATCTTTAAAAGAAATTATTTTGTGAAAAGTTCAGTGAGTCCATCTTCTTGCTATAAAACAAGGCTAGTAATCTACTACTTTAAGCCCAAGCAGCAAAGTGGTTGGAGATAAGAAAAAAGTCTCATGGACATTTCTGCCACAGCTGGCTTTGAACCACGATTTTAAGATCTCAGCCTCCTGAGTAGCTAGGATTACACATGTGAGCCATCAGTGCCTGGCTTTTGAAGAACTTTTAAAAATCATAAATATTCTTATAATATCTGAATTTTACCCTATCTCAGTTCTGGGAGTCTGATTTTTTTTTTTTTTTTTGCCAGTCCTGGGCTTGAGTTCAGGGGCTGAGCACTGTCCTTGGACTTTCTCAAGGCTAGAGCTCTACCACTTGAGCCTCAGCACCACTTCCGGCCTTTTTCTTTCTTTTTTCTTCCCCATATATTTTTTTATTGTAATTAATAGAAGGGTTACATTCCGGCCTTTTTCTATGTATGTGGGGTACCGAGGAATGGAACCTAGGTCTTCGTGCATGCTATGCAAGCACTCTACCACTAGGCCAAGCTCCTGGCTGGGAGTCTGATTTTTTTTTAAAGAGTTCAGGAAACTCTATTCATTTTTTTTTTTGGGGGGGGGGGGGTGTGGGGTTTGAACTGAGTACTGTTCTTGAGCTACCACCTACTCCAGGGCCTGGGCATTGTCTCTAAGCTCTTTAGCTCAAGGCTACTGCCCTGCCCTTGAGCCACAGAACCACTTCCAGTTTTCTAGTGGTTGACTGGAGATAAGAGTTTCACAGATTTTAGTGCCGGGGCTGGCACTGAGCCTCAGCATCCTGAGTAGCTATGATTACATGTGTGAGCCACCATGCTGAGCTACTTAAAATTTTTTTTTTCCCAGATTATTCTGGTGCAGCCAATTCAGCTCTGGTTTGTAAAGCACTATTAAGAAATGAGTGCTACAATATCATCAGGGTATTCTGAAATAAACCTTACAATCCTACTATAGGGTAGTTTCTCCTGTAATACCCATTTTAGTAGCTCCATTGTCCAAAGAGTCAAAACACAGTTCTGCTGAAGAGTCACTGTTAGTGATAACTCGGGCAACTGCAGATGAGACTTCCACTACAAGCACCCTAAAACTAATAAAGCCACCAGAAGGGAGGGAAACAAAACCAAACACCCAACAAAAGAACTACACTGGGAACTTAATGAACCCGAAAAGGTCACACATATGTACTTCGGTAGTTATTCTCCTCCTCTGCTAATGTACTTACTGTGTGAAGAAAAGCAGGAAACGCTTTCACAGGAACACTTCTGTGGAAGGACCTTGCCTAAAGGGAAAAGGAAAGTAGCTTAAAAGACTTCTCTTTCTGACAAGTGAACACAAAGCAGCACCAGAAGCATGACAATATCATTAAGACCCTTTCCCCAAAATAAGAAAATAGTTCACCTGAAGATTCAAGATTAGTTTCTAAAACATAATGGGCACAAATATATGAAAGTTTAAACTATTTAAAATTCCAGCCTTAATATTTAGTACTGAGCTATTTTCTAAGTAATAACCCTACCATCTTCAATAGCCCATCTTCTTTGCCAGTCCTGGGGCTTGAACTCAGGGCCTGGGCACTGTCCTCGGGCTTTCTCAAGGCTAGTGCTCTACCCCTTGAGCCACAGCACCACTTCTGGATTTTTTCTGTGTATGTGGTACCAAGGAATGGAACCCAGGGCTTCGCGCATGCTAGGCAAGCACTCTACCACGAGGCCAAACTCCTAGTCCCAATGTTCTTAAATGTCCTAGAAAATCTCCAAATTGAGCAAGCACAAGTGGTTTATGTCTATAATCCTAGCTGCTGAGATCACAGATTAAGATTCAAAGCCAATCAAGGTAGAAAAGTAATCAATATTATATTTGCTGGTCTTAAATCAACCAGCAAAATGGAGATTGAGAGGCATGGATCAAGTGGTATTATAAGCAGTGAGCACGCATGATGAGAAAACCCAAGGCCCCTGAATTCAAGCACTGAGGCTCAAGTACTGAGGAAGGCGAAAGGAGAGCAGGTGGGAGGGAGAAAGGAAGGAAAAGAAGGAACCAAGGAAAAGTGAAAGGGAAGAAAGCAGGAAAAGGAAGGTAAAAAGAAAACCTTCAAATTCTATCATATTCAATAGCTAGTCCAAAGAAGATCAAACTCAAATACACCATTACTTTTCTTTGAATTGTATCTCTAAATAATATCAACATCATATACTTCTTGAAAGAACAACTAAATATGCAGAACTCAGGAACCAGTTCTGGTGCCAAATCAGAGAATCAAGGGAAAAGAAAGTTTTAGAGAAAAAGAAAATCAATAGTGCCAAAGGGAGAATGATAAAGAACAAGCATTTGTCTTTTGTGGGGGAGGAAAAGGGGAACAAAAACACGAGAAGGGGT